>NC_064284.1:57699851-57718007 GCF_019186545.1 Solanum stenotomum | reverse complement strand
ATCTATCTATCTATCTATCTATCTATCTATATATATATATATATATATATATATATATAATCTAAATATATAATATAATTTTTTGAAGATCAGATAACTTAATTGGCTCCCCCTTGACTGTCGGCATGCTTAAACTTACTCCCTCTTCTGGTCGATATTACTTATTAAGAGTGTTTTTAGTATCAAGGTGCGTCTTTTAAGAAATTTATTTGTAGATATTAAAATTTTGTAGGACTCTATCAAGATGTGTTCAATTCGAGTTAGGACTTTATAAGTTGTGTTCAATTCCAATTAGGATTTTTGGAGGCTACTCAACCTCAAACCCTAGTTTATGCCTATATAAAATATATTATATTGACATGTTGAATATTCCGCAAATTCATAGAATATTTTTAAAAAAAAAATCAAATCCAAGTCGTCATAGTTCGATAAATACGCTACTGACCGATTATGAGAAACAAAATTGTACCCGCACTATTGATTTATCAAAAAAGTTATGTTTCTTCATAATTTATTTATGATTGCAATTTATTTTTCCGTCACTTTAAAATTTGTTGCAAAACATTATTCATTCCCTAAAAATAAGAATTTTTTTTTATCAGTTTAATCATACAGTTAAATAATATCTAGTTAATATACTTTATTCATTTTAATTTATGTGGCTTTTTTTTTGAAAAAAAAATTGATAGTTGTTTTGATTAATTTTTAAAATTAAATTGAATTAAATTAACTTAATATTTGAAATTATAATTTAGATATTTAAAAATTATATTACTATAAATTGTATTTTTTTCTCATGCCAATATGATAAAATAAACACATTTTAAAATGTCCATCAAAATTTATATAGTTTAAATCTCGAAAAATAAAAAATGGCACATAAGTGAGACAAAAGAAGTAGTAGCTTTTTGGTTACATATATAAAATTCCACTTACCTAAATATATAGGGATAAATTTGAAAGAAATTACTTTCATCCATCTATTTTTACTAGTCCATAATAAATTTTGTACATCCAAAAATAATAAATAAAATACATCTTTTATCGTAAAAGATCCTTTTTACTATATTATATTGCTTATAAATATCCCATACAAGGCCATAGCTATAATAATAGAAAATAAAGTTGTCTTCAATTTTAAGGAAAGGGTGCTTCATTATCATAAATCATTTCATGCATACCCTACTAATAATTTTAAGAGACTAAAGAGCCTTTGCTTTCAAAATAAAAACAAACCCCAAAAAGAGAAAAAGAAGGAACAAAGATATTTTTGTCACGTAGGTAGGGACTAATCTAGCATTATATTTACGAATTCATATAAATTCAATAATTTTATTTAAATTTTATTTTTATATTAAAAATTTACTAAATATTTAATAATGACTAGATTTATTATAAATTCATATGAATTCAATAATTTTATTTAAATTTTATTTTCATATTAAAAAATCACTAAATATTTGATAATAACTAGATTTATAATCAAATATCGATGTGCATTTCCAACGGCTCGGCTGGGGAAGTGGGGGTGTCTCATGTGTCATGATGAGTCATGACTTTAGCTTTATTTAAAGAAACTATTATTGCCTAGTACCTTTTGATTTTTTTATTTTAATTCGATTTTCGCATTGAAGTTCGATTAATTCAGATTCAAGTCGCGTAGGAATTTATTTGGGGGAAGCACTTTCTATCAAGAATTTTTTCATCTTCAAAGGATAAACAATCTCATCCACTACACAACATCTTTTAGTGATTATATTCTAGTACTATTAACAATCACTATAAAAAAAATTAATTTATGTTTGGTGTCTGATATTTATATTTTAGTTTAACTAAATTTAGATTTGTGCGTTCATTTAAAAAAAAATGATGTTTTCAATTAAAAAAATCATTCCCAAAAAATTGAAAACGGAACTTTTGATTAAAATGAAGAAATCTTGATAATCTATACAATGGTAAATAGATTAAATTATAAAAATGTATTCCAAAAAATTTAAAAAGGGTACTTTGATTAAAATGAATGAATCTCGATAATTTCATTGAACGGTGAATAAGTTAAATTATGTTTTGGAGACATTCATATACAAGTAAAGATAAAAAAAAGTCCAAGTATATGTGTTCATGTACTATCTGAAATTTAGTCAATTTAGACAACTTAACTTTCATATATAATGTTGTGGTCTTGTGGACAACATCTGGTGTTAATTAAGAGAATCTGATATGCACGTACTTTTTACTGCTGCATGTGGCCTCCATTTATATGCAAGAAACAATTTTTTGTACGCTTATATTTTGTTGAAGACATAATTTTATTAAGGTCAAACACATATACAGCCCCTTTAATTTGTTCACATTTTTTATTTTGACACTTTATCTTAGTCTTGTTTTATTTTAATCCTTGAATTTCATTTTTTATGTTCCATTTTAACACGAAATACTATTTTTATGATTAATTTATTTTTATATATATTCTTCAATTGCAACTTTTTATTTTAAATCTACACGTGTCATTTAATTTTAGTTAAAAAATTAAAAATTAACAAAAAATATTTCTTTTTAAAAAATAATAATTTCTTTTTAAGAGTGTTATGTATTTTTGTGTGAAAAATAACCGACGAAATTGTGTTGGTTTTCTTTCTTTAAAATCATCGACAACCTAACAAAGTTAGTCAAGTTTTAACATTGTTTAGTAGTGTTATTAGCAATGAACAATAGTCTTTTTTTAGTAGTGTTATTAACAAAGTCAGTCGAGTCTTTTTGAAGATGGGTTTTTTTATTCGTATTGATTTATATTAAAAATTAAAAGTGAGTATTTGCGTTAAATTTAGATAGCCTAGATGATAAGAAAAATAAATAAGTAGTGTTATTTAATTTAATTGAATGTTTAAGAAAGAAAATCAAAGAACTTTAGTCAATTTATTTTCATGCAAAAATACAAAGAAATATCAAAAAATATTATTATTGTTTGAAATTTTTTATGTTCGTTCGCGAATGTTTAATTTTTTTAATTAACAGGCACACGTCTATTTTTTTAAAATAAGAAATTGCAATTGAAGAACATAAATAAAAACAAATCATAAAAATTAGTATAAATGTTTAACTGATACAGAAAAAATGGAGTTTAAGGGTTAAAATGAAACAAGGCTAAGTTGGAGTGCCAAAATGAAAAATGAGGGCAAGTTTGAGGGGCCTTATATGTGTTTGGCCTTTTATTAAAGATGATGTATAATAGTATCCTTTTAGTCAAATTGATGAATTTTCTTATTTTAATATTACAAATTACAATTAGTGGGAGGATATTGAAATATCATATTTTACTATTAAATTATTGTCATGACCTCAAATCTAGATTCATGGTGACACCTAATAATAATTCGATCCGTCATTATTTAAGGGCATTTTGTGCAGAATTTCAAAATTCTGAAAATACGGTGTTAAATTTAAAAATTTAAGAACACGACGAATTTGACTTGTTTTGAAAATGGTTGGGTTGACATCAGCTCGCCATAGCACCTGCACGGCCGACTGCTATGGTGGGGTGACGAAAAATCAGACCCTAATTAATGCGACTTTTTTTTATTTTCTTTCCGCTTTTTGAAAGAAGGAATAGTCGAGGGTTGTTCCAAAAACCCTCCAAAGGCACGCGGAGCATGGGACAATGGAGGGGAGAAATTACAACGCAAGAGAGGTGAAAACCTAAGAAATTTCGGTACTTGTTCATCACTATTTTCTCTCACGGAGTCGTAACCTCATAGACAAAGTCCATTGGTTGATGCTTGACACTTAGATAGGCTAGTTTCTTAAGCTGAATAGTTAGACTCGTTTTTACTTTATTATATCTTATGAATTCTCGGAGATTGTATGTATAGATCTACAGGCACAGAGTCTGAACGGTTAATCTTGTGGCTAAGGCGGTTAGATCGGTAGTGTTTGCTAATAATGGTTGTTCTATGGTACGACTAGGTGTTGTATGGGAAGGGAATTGTAGGCGAGTTTAGAATGATCAGAGATTAGCTAGATATTACATTTTGGTAGGTGATGTGTGTGTGTTTTTCCAATTTATGTATGGATGTATGTCTACTACTATTAATATCACTTGTGAACTTCATATGGGGAAAAACGTAAGAAGGATACGTGATGATATCATTTTGATAATTTCATGCAATAAATCTGTTTAATTACTTTATTTATGGTTTCAAGTGTTATTGTTCATTGTGATTGTGCATATTGTTTGTGATTGTTGTTTGGCTCGGGTATCGATACATAAATACTAATGGTTAGCTTGAATACTACGTCTGGTATGATTACTAATACTGGTTGACTCGAATACCGCATTGATATACTAACAACGTGAATTCCCGGAGTGGACTGGATATATGTATGTGTGGTTCTATGAGTGAGCCGAATTTACCTTTTTATAATGTGATGAGTGCATGTTAGATCCTTGAATGGTCCGAATTAATTTAAGGGTGAGTTGGACTTAGATATGGATTTGTGCATTATCACGTGATACATGTTTCATGTGTACATATGTCAATACTGGGTGAGGACTGAGAATTTGGGCTATATTATGTTGTGATTATAAATGAAATGATATCTATTTTGCTTAGTCGTGATTATTAAGTCAAGCTAATGCCTGGGTCTGGTGTATAGTTCAAATATTGAGATTGGTTATGATTGTTCAGTGTTTAGAACAAATTTGATAAGAGAAATTTGAGTCAAAGTGGTTTCATAACAGTCTTGCATGTGGTTTAATTTATTAAAATAGGTCAAGGGCCAGGAAGTTGGCATGAGAACTTGAGAGAGATTAGTAAGTTGATTATTAGAGTTAGTAATGGTCTTGGTTTTGAAAAATCTCCATGTGACCAAAAGGTTGGATTATAATCTGATATGAGGGTGACATAACAGGTAGGATGTGAAGCCTTAGGGGGGTATAAAGATAGGCTTGGAAAGCCTTAGAGTGACAAGAACATCGAATGTTAAATGGTACAGGTGGAAGCAGAATGAGGTAGGAAGCTAGAATCCAAGGCTGGCATAAAAGGTAAGCTTGGGAAGCCTTAAAGTGGCAAGAGGGTCGAATGTTTAATGGTAGAGTTGGCAGCGGGATGAGGTAGGAAGTTGTGATCAAAGTGTATTAGTTATGGGCATTATACATGGGACGAAAAAAGGGTGTGGATAGAGACTTGTAGAGACTTGGAGTGCTGTAACTTTCATATTGCATCTACTTTGTATTATGTGGTGGATTCAGATCGATCCATGATGCCTACGCTAGTAAGTGTTGTTTATACTGTTACTACTCTTACTATGCCACTTTGTATAGTTTGGTTCCAGAATTCAGTGATGTTCCGTAGGTAAAGACGAATACGATGGTGATCTCTGACGGTTTCTACTCTTCTTCCCTTATAGTGGGAGCTGGTCATAATTCATTTAGTCATTGTATCTCCTGTCGCTCTTGTACCTGTTTAAACTAGTTTCTTGGAAATATTAGTTGGTATCTTGTATATATATCCATGAAAATTTCGAAAAGATAAACGTAAAAAAATAATAATAGTCAATTCCTGATTTGTTGAGAACTTCAAGACTGAGTAGATATATAGATAAATCCTCCCTTGACCGATGCTAATAGGAAACGTAGATAAGAAGATTAATTAAACGTTAATTAATAAAAAACCTTTAATGTAGGTTGAGATTTTAGCGTCATAGGATATGATTAATTAATAACCATAATTGCAACGTTGGAAATTAAGTATCACAACTCTTTGATTAACTTATTCAACCCTTTTTGTCCATTTCAATTACATCATTTTTAGTTTAAACTATTGAGCATTTGTGAGCATGATTGAAACAACTTGATACCAACTACTATATATATATATATGAAAGACTTAATTTAAATATTTTGATATAGTAAGACATTTTTACATTACCTATATGCATGCGATTTTAGTTTGTTATAATAATATGTAATTTACCTTTTTTTAAAAGTAATTAATTACACTTTTTATAAATGATTATTGGTGATTATTCTTTAGGTGACATGATAGTATATATATAAAAAAGTTACACCATTATTGCATAGATGTTAATTTATTACCAATTGCTCAAAGTACATTAAAACCAATATATTATTTTTCTTAATTTCCGACCCTTATTGTTTATATTAATTTTCTTGAGGTTCGATACTTATTTTAAAATTTGATTAATTTAAATTTGTGTTTTGTAAGGACCATGGATCAGAAAACTTTTGTACTTCTTATTTAAGAAAAAGATGAAAGAGAAAAAAAGTAGAGGAAAACCAAAAAGAAAGGAAGAAGAGTATCAATTAACTTCTTTTTATTTTTTACTTGATGAATATTTATAGTTGGACTCAATTAAATTTGACCTTGTATCGGAAAGTGTCACATTAAGGATAAAGTTCCTCTTAACAAAATGGGCTTTGTATCCAATATGACTTAATCTCGAAATTTATAACTAAGAACAAAAAAATACTTATCAGTCCATCACAAACATCCTTGTTGGTCAATCATTAATTATCATCATCATCGTCTTGATACCAAGTAAGTCATATATGTCAATTCAACAACTAAAATGAAGTTAACGATTATTGTAAAACGAGGACCGCAAATTATTCATGGTGGGTTATGTAGTCAATTTCTGTATTACCTAAGAAGATTAAAAAGAAAAAACCTAATCCTTTTTTTATGGTGACTAAAAAGAAATATTTCGTCGTAAGCAAAATATGTGTTTTTGTCATTTGAGAACTATAATATTAAATGTATTAATTATGTCATGTTAATTCTTGTTTAACTTCTAATCAAACTAATAATATAGAAAATTTCCTATACTATCAGGTTTGTACAAGATAACTACATATATAGGTAATTATTCATAATAAGTGAGATTAACCACATCAAGAAAATACATTCGATAAAATAAAAATTATTTATAATGCAATGTATATAAGTTAAATCATAATATACATATATATATATATATATATATATATATATATAAATTTTTTACAGGAAAAGACTCTTCATTCTTTTTTTTTTTTTTTAAATGTAATTAATTAGCTTATATGATGTTTACATGCCGTACATTCTAAGACAAGTAGAGCTTAAGTTAATTACTAAAAATCAATTACCATCAAAACGCCTAAAGGAAAATTAAATCTTGCTAATGTAATTTAGGATTAATTAGACCCAGGCTCAAAATTAAGCAAGAGTCTCTCTAAGGTCACAAATAAGGTAATTAAATCCAATTTTAGGTCAGAAATAGGCTTTTTAATTTAGATACAAATTGTCCAACCACTTTTAGGTCACAGATAACGTAATATCTTATCCTTATTTTCCATCTTCCACTTCTTCCTTGAGAGATCATTTTCTTCTATTCAATTTTCTTTTTAAAGAATTTTTTTTACGTAATAAAATCTACAAATTTTCTTTTTCGATTAACACATTACAAAGCTTACAATTATTTGAAGTTTTTTTTTTTATATATTGATGTTTGGTTTCCTCTCCTATTTTATCACTTAATATTAAAAAATATACTACATTTTTGTGGATCAACATTTCAAAAATACTTGATTATAAATCATAAAAATGAAAAATGATGTTACAAATCGTATTGATATTAATTTTCATTTTATACATGAACACATATATCCACAGCGTGAACCAGCTTGCTAATACACTCATCAAAAACACAATCTAGTAACCTAATTAGAAACTATAAATTTTTCAATCTAATATTATTTTACCTTTCTCAGAATATTCCTTAAGTATTGTAATTGATTTATATATATATATATATACGTTAAAAGTTTTTAAATATTTAATTTTAAACCCAATTATTATCCTATATTAATTTAAGATTATTATTCAAATTTATGAATTTATGAATTCCTCACAAAATAAGGATAAAATTGGCTTACACTCCAACATCCTCTTACCATATAATAAGGATAAAATATGCTGTACTCTAACCTCATCACACCACAAAATAAGAATTTTTTTTTGTTTACGCTCTAACTTTCTCATATCACAAAATTAGGAAAAAATGTGTTTACAATCTAACCTCTTCATAATATAAAATAAGAATAAAATCCATCATACATTCTAACCTCATTATACCATAAAATAAGGATAAAAAATCGATTTACACTCTAATTTTTCATACCTCCCTACATTTTAACTTCATTGTATCATAAAATAACAATATAATTTGTTTACACTCTAACTTTCTCATTCCATAAAATAAGGATAAAATCTGTTTATAATCTTACCTTCCCGTACCATAAAGTAAGAATAAAATCGGCCTATATTTTAATTTTATCATACAACAAAATAAAGATTAAAAAATCTATCTACTCTTAACCTCCTCATACCTAATATCCGATAAAATTTACCTACATCCTAACTTCATTAAATAAATCACAAAATAAGATTAAAATCTATTTATACACCAACTTCGTCATACCATAAAATTAGGATAAAATCTGTTTGCATTCTAACCTCTTCATACTATTAAATTTTTTAAGGAAAAATCTATTTACACTTTAACCACTTGGTACCATAAAATTTATTTACACTCTAACCTCGTCATTAAATCACAAGATAAGGAAAAATCTATATTTTTTATGCTTTATTTATGAAATTATACTGAATATATTATCGGGTGTTAAATGAGTTTGCTCTGCCGAATCCCACCGTTAAACAAAGAAAAATAGAAAAAGAAAGATGGTGCTTGTGTGAGTTGGACAGCGGCAAAATCGAGAAATATTATTATAACATTTTAAACTAAAATGGCTCCATGTAGATTACGGCATTAATACAAGTAAAGAAGACAAGCTCCATACTTCCAAAAACACTTGTTCTCACTATAAATTCATTCAAATAAAGCTTCCAATTTCACTAAATGAAGGGGTCTCTGTATATTTGAGGATTCTGTAGAAAGACCCTTTTGATTTATAGCTCAACTATAATGGCTGAAGAAATTTGTTTCTTTACAAAGGTATGCTTTTTTTCTCTTTATTTTTGAGTATATTGTGTATGAGATCCAGCTAAAAAGTACTTCTTAGTGAGTTTTACAATCTTGTTGAAGCTGAACTATCCTCCCCTCTACTAATTGGTTTCTGGGTTTTTGCAAGAATGTGAATTTATGGTGGACAGCTGGTTTCAATGAGAAATTTACTGTATTTTTGTGATCTGAGTTTTGATTTTTTTTTGGTTTTTGTTTTGGGGTTTCATTTTCTTGGTTTCGCATTAAACAGAGTGAAAGAAAAATAATTTGTTTTTTTTTTGCTGTTTGTTCGTGGGGTTGTTGTGAAATGCAATTTTTCAGCTAAAATACTTACTTGAGTATTGGTTAAGTTCTCAAAGAAACGATTATCTCATGTTTGACCTTAGATTTTGAAGTTGAAACTTGAAGATTTGAGTTTCTGAAGTTGTGATTTTCGAAATTTGAGGTTGTGTTTGGATATGTAATTTACTTGGAAAAATTTGAAATGTTGTGAATGGAAGTCCCCAAAACTCTTTTTTAGAACTTGAGAATATTTGAAAATGAGATTTTTAAATTTGGTGGCTAAACAAACATTTGAAGATAAATTTTCAAGAACTACCCCAAAAATTTATGGCCAAACAGTAGCTAAGGAAAATGTATTGCTGGTGAGAACATTTTCATATTTTCTTTTTGATGGTCCTTGACTTCCTGGAGGTAAATTTTATGGAATAACTCAGATTGACATGTTATAGTCTCATGTTCAATTGATACATTATATGAAAAATAACTTGTGGTTGTTCAATAACAGTTTTCCTTGTCCCTCAAGCCTTTTAAGTTTAATTGCTCAATAGGCCGTGATTAGAGGTTATGTTGCTCGGACACTCAAAAGTGTTGCCACACCGTGTTGGATCCTCCAAAATGCACTACTTTTGGAGGATCTTACACGTACCCGATGAAATCTTTGAAGAGTCTGAGCAACATAGATTAGAGGTGTATTTGTGTTGCAATTTTGTTTTCCACCTACTTCATTATAGCCTTCTTTTATTTGAATGTCAGGATGCTCTCATCATAAAACCTCCCAAGAAATCTCCGGCATTGTTAAGGATAATAGTTATAGTGTTTGCAATGGTTTGTGGTGTTTATATCTGTTCAACCTGTCTTAAACAAAATAACACTGAGACAACAAGAAAACTCTTGAATATTGAAGTTGTAGAAAGGCCTTGTCATGAATATGATCGATCTCAGATTCCGTACTTGCATTATCCTAAACCGAAAACCTTTAGCAGGTAGGTATTTGAGTTAGTTAGATTTGCTTATTAATCTTCAGTCTTTCTGCAAATTTGTCTTTTTAGTCATTTCATCTCCTTTGGCTATCTATTGTAGGGCTGAATGTTCCTGTAATCCTGTACGTCTGTTTGCCGTTCTGTCAGCACAGAGGTCTGGGAGTGGATGGTTTGAGACACTATTAAATAGTCATATTAATATAACCTCCAATGGTGAAATTTTCTCTGTCAAAGAGCGAAGAGAAAATGCTTCCTCAATCCTGAGGACTTTGGACATGGTTTATAATTTGGATTTGATCACCAGTGCTTCCAAGAATCACTGTTCAGCTGCAGTTGGCTTCAAATGGATGCTTAATCAGGTAAAATCATTTTGTTAATTCACATGCTTTCTGTTCCATGTCTTAAACTTAAAGTTTGGCTAAGTTGTAGCCAGGGATAAAAATGTCGAGGAAGGGTAGACATTTTTGATCAATAGTTGATCACACTTGAAGAAAGTGGTTTATCTTTTATGGTTCTTTCATAGTTTTGAGATTTTCAGACAACTTAAATGCAAACACCAATAGACTCCTTGAGATAGGGAGATCCTTTGCCTTTTGAAACACTTAGTTGTCAATAGTGGATGGCGCCTTTACCTTAACAGAGCTTTTTGAGAAATGGAATGGGCAGAGAACGCTCAACTCCGTTTGGCGTTTGGAATAGTGCTATGGACGCTTAATATTATTGTAAGTAACTTTGTATAATGTTATAAAGTTGGCTAAGGATTAGCATTGGCTGGTTTTGATTTTTCATGTCCACAATAAAAGTAGAATACCCTTTGTAAAGCGCTAGAATTTATTTTCGGGAGATTCCAATTCCTTGTATTGTTTTGGAGAGGATTTGATCTAAATCGTTATCTTTTCATAAATTGTTTTAAAGTTTTCATCTGGCTACTGATTGTGCCACAAGAAAACTTTTGGCTGAGTTAGATTTGGTCAGGTTGTGTCATTTAGATTAAAAAATTATTATCTCACCATATAAGATTTATATTGTACTTGAGAACCTTTAGCTTTCTATACAGCATTGCATATACTCCCCTCCCCGTTTCAATTTGTTTGTCTAATTTTGACTTGACACGAAATTTAAGAAAGTAAAGAATACTTTTGAATCTTGTAGTCTTAAACTAAAGATATGTAGAATGTATCAAAATGTCTTTTAATCTTATGGTATTAAACCTGCCACATGAAAAGTTGAAACTAAAGAGTTGCCAAAAAGGAAAAATAACATTCTTTTTGAAACGGACTAAGAAAGGAAAGTAAGACGAACAAATTGAAACCAGAGGGAGTAATAAAATCATGGTAGAGATCCATTTAGGATTAGTATTGTTGATCGTGCATCAAGTGAATGGTATTTTGAGATTACGTCTCATCAAATTAGTTGGTGTATTTGTCAGCACTCATCTGTGTGCGGCGTAACAGAAAAATGTGTGCTTTGTATAACAGCTCTTATAAATATGCTACATTTTGTTATTTACAGCCTTTCTTGCGTAGAGTATGATCTAGCAGAATATTCGATATACAATGTCTTCAGTCTAAATGCTTATCCCGGAAAAATTGACTGACCAATCTTGACAAATGCAGGGGTTGATACAATATCACAAGGAAATCGTTGAGTACTTCAACAACAAAGGTGTCTCCGTAATATTTCTTTTTAGAAGGAATCTGCTGCGCCGTATGGTTTCAGTGCTTGCGAATTCCTATGATCGTTATGCTAGACTCTTGAATGGAACACACAAGTCTCATGTGCACTCAACTGAGGAGGTAACCCCTTCAATCCATTACTCCCTATTGTGTCATAAGACTATACAGTCTGATCATTTTGCGGCTTTTTCTAGGCTTCCACTCTTGCAAAGTATAAACCAGAAATCAATACAACATTATTAATCACAGATTTGAAGAGAATGGATGCGTCAACCAAGGAGGCATTGGAGTACTTCAACAGTACTCGGAGCATATTTTTGTATTATGAAGATCTTATCAAAGACCACACGGTAAGAATATACATTTCTGAAACTATAAGTCTATAACCATTTTGTCATGAATCACTGCATGTATTTAAAGCCAAGAAGTTTAGATAATTTCTCATATGAACTGATATATCTAGTCAAGTTTCTTGTTCACATTGTATGCACTCTGTTGAATTTTCCCTAAGCAAAGAAATTTGCCTCTACTGACTCGAAACATTTTGATTTACCCTCTTTTATACTTCGGTTCCATTCATACCCTTGCCATTAGTAAGTCGTCTCATATTTGTCCTTGACTTTTGAAGGTGTTCCAGTGTGGACTTCAGGACGAAGGTCCAAATTTACTGAATTGTCTTTTATATGGTTTGAAATTACCCTCTGTTATACTTCTTGTTGGAGCTCCCTTAGAGTCCAGCAGTTACTAGTCAATTTGCTAACGGTAAAGATATGACTTGCAACCAAGTATAACAAAGGATAAAATTAAGACGTTTCATATAGTAGAGGATAGTTTTTGGCCCTTCTACTTTCTTTACTTGACCAACTGTCTGGGCACTAAATGACTGAAGGGCTAATTCATTCATTCGTTTCCCTTGTTATCCGTAAATATACTTGTTCTTTTGTGTTGCTCATTATTTTCTGGATTATTTGCAGAAATTAGAAGACGTTATAGAGTTTTTAAGATTGCCACAAATGAATTTAACTAGCCGCCAAGTTAAGATACACAGCGGACCACTGCAGGAACATGTCAAGAACTGGGATGATGTGAATAAGACATTAAAAGGAACAGCTTATGAGAGTTTCCTCCGATCTGACTATTAAATTTTTCGCCTTTGTTTTTTGATGAAGGGGGAGATGTAGATATAAAGAGAAATCTAGTTTAGCTCCAGTTTTTCTTTTCTTTCCACATTGCAAGTGTAAGTATAAAATAGTTGTCTTCTTTTATCATCCAATCTTTCAATGTTGCTGGTTTCTAATCTCTTCTGTAAGTTAACTATGAAAAGACTAAATGTGCCAATTGGTGCATGTGATGAAAGGTTCTTCAACTTATTCATTACTTAGTAGTATGGCATTTTGATCATTTTTTTCCCATCAGGTATTCAGTATCCATATTGAAGTCTAACTAAATTTGGATTTGCGCCGGAAAGTCCCATACTAGGGGTAAAACACTCCCTAACAAAGGTGACTTTGTATTTCGAGAGACTCAAACCCAACATCTTTGGTTAAGAATGAATGAGTACTTACAATTCCACCACAACTCTTGTTGGTAGTATTTTGACCATTTAAATATTCTCTGGATGATATATAAGAATATGTGTTATATTAAGGAAAATTCTACCTAATTATAAATATATTTCTATCTTATATACCAATCTACTCTATTCTAAGATACGGATACATAGGGAGAGAAACATGGGAGAGAGGAGAAATGTAAGCAAGAGAACTAGTGTATTGTAGATAGATGCAAATCCCGTTTGGGTAAAATGTATCTAAAAAAAATTACACCTAATTTGATCCGCATATATTAGATACATATATCTTGCGAATGAAAAGTAGTACGGAAGGTAATTTTTCAGAACTATTGTGAGGGGACCTAAGCTAGTGAAATTCGTGTTGTTTGCTCTTATAATGTTGACAACTGACCCATTTCATTTGGGTCCATATTTATCAAGTTCTCTAAGGTTTTAAGTAATTTTTTATTTTAAGTTTCTTTTTTGACGAGATTGTCCGTTAATTGCATCGGAGCTCAGGACAACTCAATCTAATATCATAATACAAATGTTCAATTTCTTTTTTTTATTGCTTAATTTTTTACAAATTTATTTATTATAACCTTATTATTTGGTCGATTCATGTATTTACTCACATGTTCTTAAATTGTACCATTTAGGTAAATAATAACTAATGTGGTCACCTCTTTCCCATTTCTATCATCTCAGATTGCCCATTAGCAATTATTAGGACACCCATAGAAATTTGATTTTTCTTTTTCTGGATCTTCGATTGATAGGTTGGATTCTGCATTTAACTTTGAAAATTTTGAATTTTGAATAGGGTTTTGACTTTTTTGAATATATGAAAATTTGATATTTTATACTTAATATTTATCGTATCTCTATCTTCACATGATAGAACTAAATTTTTATACACACCATCTTTTCTAGAGAGATTACACTGAATATGTTATTATATGGAATATTTATTTCCACCTATTAGACATAAGCTCATATACCTAATGTTGAAAGATAATATTGATATGTTCAATTATGTCTTGGTTTCTTATATTCCTTAGTTTGTATAGGCTTTTTCACCACCATACCTTTTTTATATATATAGACGTTATAGCAACCATCTGGGCCTTCCACGATTGTTGACCTGTCTCGGATCGGGGAGGACGTTCTTCAAGACAGGACATACGGTACAAAAAGGATCATCTAAGGATCTTGTCTGGACGGAGATGTGTCTTTGCTAAGCAAGACGGTAAAAAACAATCAAGACTTTTAAGAATACTTTTTGTATATATATATATATATATTTCTATTATATAGAAGAGTGAAGTCCATGGACGACCAAGGCTATTTTCATAATTTTATGATTTATCTAAGGGCATATTAGTCTATAGATATAATCAGTTTTATTTTCTTGTTAGCCGTACTTTCTGGAATGTCATTTCTCTTGGGATCCTATTCTTCTTCCTCAACTCTCTGGTTCTTCCATCTCTTCAAAATATTCAATTTTGGTTATCAAAGCTCCTCATAATAATTAATCTATCTCAATTGTAGATTTCAAGAAAGGTGCTTCTGAGCAAGTCACATATATATATATGTGACACTGGATCCTTGAGGAAACATATTAATTATACCATGATTTTCTTATCTTATTTAAAGTTTATTTTTCTTTTGAATGAAAGTCAAAAAAAATTACCATAATTGCTTTGACTTTTCCTGAAAGAAAAATATAATTTTCTTTCATATTTGATTTATTCTTTTCTTAGAGGAAAAATCTGAAATCCTATAAATTGAATACATATCTTCTCATATACCAATAACACAAAAGCATTCACAATGTAGACGTTTAAGAGTTTAGTTTATGGAGAAATTTTTCTTTCTACAATTTTAATATTTTTTTCATATAATAATATTTGCAATTGTAAGCTTCTGCATGACGCCATGATCACTTTCGAACCCAACAACTATATGATCATCAAGACATGATTTTATTTTGCTTAGATTAGAAATTTCCTGATAATAGTTTTTCATTATTTGCATGAATATTTTATATCTAATTGCGATGAGAATGAAAAATTAAGAAAACATAACATGAACACAATATTAGGATATTCATTTTTATAAGAAAGAAGAGAAATACACTCAAAATTTAAAATTCAAAATAAACAAATTGATTAATCTAAAATCAAATTTAAAACAATTCAATTCAATTGAATTTGAAAATCAACATTTTTCCTAATTTTTTTCCTAATTCATTTAAACACTCGAACATCCAACACTACAATAAACTATAGACAACTTGAGATGACTTTCTAGTGGCAAATTAAGAGCCAATAATACACTATGGGCGGCGATTTGACATCAAATACGAGCAGCTTCAAAATGGTACTTTTTAACATAACCATCAATATTTGTTGGGCCTTTTTCTTTATACTTTGTTCCTAGTGGACTCTCGTCCAAAGACCCGGAGCTAGTAGTCTACGTGCAGGTTCAGTCGAAATCAATAAATTTTATTCAAATAATATATTTATATTAATAAATGTATTAAATATGTACAAATATTAACTTTATTATCCAGTTAGTATTACTTAAAAAATCATCATTATAAAATTTAAAATCATAAAGTTAAAATTCTAATTTTACGTCTGTGCTCATAAGTTGTTTTTAGTTTAAAGTATATATACTAACGCGTAATATTCTCCTTTAAGGATGCGTGAAAGATCAGACAATCTATCATAAATCACAATTTCACAATCAATAATTTAATTATTCCAATTTAGTGTAATTTGATAGTGCTTTAAAAGGTATTTTTGGGGTGAAGCGCACTAAAAATTACGTAATGTGGGGATACAAATATTTAGGGCGTAAATTGAAATATGTATTGGTCCGTGGAAGACTGTTACAACATTTTGGGAATTCATTTATGCATGAGCTTTAATGTTTTGAGTGTTCATTTGGAGCCAAATAACTTAATAAGTCAGTCTTTAATACTTATTAATTTAAATTTACATGACGCTGTTTGATTTGACATAAAATTTAATTTTGTTCTTGAAAATTATGACTTAAAGCAAATTATAGATATTTGTGTAAATATAAATAATTTCTTTAAGGACATAAGGATAATTTTGAAGTTAGGTTATCTTAATTATAAAAATACGATATTTTTAAAAAAAAATATATACTAAAAGAACAAAGGAATGACATAAATTGAAATAGATAGAATACTTATACTCAAAATTTGTTTATAGTAGATTGGAAAAAATGTCTGAAATATATTCGAATTTTGATCGAAATTGCTGTAACAATACCGAACTTGGGAAATGACCTTTTACCCCCTGCACTATTTAATAGTATATTTTAAAGGTATATATGTGTCCATGTGGACATCATAAATATTGCATTATTATAAAGAGTAACATGTCCACCATAAATTTGCATTATTATATATAGTAACGTGTCCACGTGGGCACATTTATACCTTTAAAATACACTATTAAATAGTGCAAAGGTAAAAAGTTCTTCATAAAGTTTGGTATTGTAACAACAATTTCGGCCAATTGGAATATTTTTCAAATCCTTTTCCCTAGTAGATTAGTCAAACTAAAAAACTCAAAACTCTCTTTAACTTAAATCTTTTCAAATCAGTTTTTGGCTTTAGAACTTCTTTCGATACTAATCTACAAATCTTTTTTTTTTTATATTAATTGTTTAAAAGTTCTATTTCCAAAAAAAAAAAAAAAATTGTTTCAGTGAGTCCTTGTGATTTGTTTTCTAGTTTTATGCTTTGAAATAATATCTTTATATTATTTTTATTTTTATTTCTTGAATTATGAGGAATTAGAATATCACTTTAAGTATGTTCTATGACTTCTATCATATGATGTTATATGTATAATGCATCTTTATGTTTTTCAATTTTTCACGTAAGAAACAATATCTTTTATAATGATTGTGATTTGTGTCTGTTTTTTCATGCTTCCACACATATGTATTGAAGAACTAGGTTTTTCAGCAATTATGTAAAACGTATATACAAAATTAAGTAAATCAACACAAGAATTTTCATGTGGAAAAACACCTACCCTAGGAGAAAAAACTACGACCAATAAACTAATCAATATAGCACCTTTTTCCCTCTACAATTCTCCCTTATTATGGCTCACTTGTTCAAAGAGATCTATCTAGCCAAGGAGGTCCTTGTAACTCAAAACAACTTATTTATAAATTTTAGATATAAGGGTCAAAAACACACCTAAATTTTCATTTTTTTTTTGAGTTTCATATCTAAACTATTGAAAGTGTGAGTTTCATACCTAAACTATCCACTCTCATCATGGCGTGTATAATACACTCTCTCTTTTATTTAAAAAATTGTCACATCACACTCTACATGGACAAGATATTCTACCTTGACAAAAATTAAATAAATTATTAGTATTAGTTAAAGTTAAAGATTAAAATATTTATTCCCCAAAAATAAAATGTAAAATAATTTTCTTACAACACTCCACCACTTCCTCTCACCGTACTCCCCCATACCAATTTTTTTACTTTTTTCTTTAAAAAAATTCTACCCCACCTCACATAACCCCCACGTTCAATTTTTTATCTCGTTTTGTATTATATATATATATATATATATATATAT
>NC_064284.1:57692390-57699706 GCF_019186545.1 Solanum stenotomum | reverse complement strand
TAGGATTGGTTTGGACTTGATTCGATTTTGATGTGAAAGATTGGGATCTACGAAAGAGTCTACGAACCATAGACTGGTCCACGGGCCGTAGAATGTTCTCGAGGAAAAGGCTAAGTATTTTTGGGCTCCAGTAACTGTTCGACGGATTGACATGATGGACCATAAGATGAATGAAGGGGTCGTAGATGGTTCCCATAGAAGTGATCTTGTAACATCTCGCTATTTGAAAGAACTAGGAAGAGTTAAAATTGGAAATAGTCATTTTAGGAAAGAATGGAAAATCTGGAAATTTGGTTAAGTTATGTTAAGTTTGGGTTTTTGATCAACTTCAAATGACCATAAATCCTAGCTCAGGATGAGTTAGGTGTGCTTCCAGATATCGTAGGAAAGATCTTGGAATAATCTTTCCAACGCCACCGAGTTTACTCAATTCCGAGTTCGTATAAGTGAGATATGCCCATTTGAAGTTGGGATATTCAAATAAGGAAAGTCTAATCCGGATTTTAGAAGGGCATTATGGTCTTTTCCATACCCCATGACTTAATTTCGTTTTTTGGTAATTAAGTGGGGTCTAAACTGATAGGATTCAGGTTACACTTTTACGATATTGAGTTAGGGTTTTAGAGAAGAGAAAAGAAGAAGAGAAAGAGGAGAAGAAGCAAGAATCGTCAAATACTTGAAGCTAAGATCGTGGATTTCGTCAAGGGGTGATCCCTACGAGGTATGTGAGATCACATAGAGTTGGGTTAGTTCACCCACACGCCAATCATGATTCAATTCAGCGAAGTTGTGTTATTTTGAAAGCAAACCTTATGAGTTCTTGATGAAATTCGTTTGAAATCTTGTGGGTTCTTGTTGTTGAAGTTTCTTGAGTTTGATTCATGATTTTAGGTGTGATTTCGAGTAGAATCTGATGTATTTTGATGGTATAGTTGATTCTAAGTGTTTGGGGAAAGAACTAAGTCGAAATAGGGGGTTTAGAGATGAAAAATGAAGAAGAAAAGTCGAAACACACCTGGGCAGGGGCCTGGGGCGCCGCCCCTCTCAGAGCCCCAAGAAAGGAATTCTGAAGTTTGGGCCCTGGGGCGCCGCGCCATCCAGCGCGCCCCACCTCAGCTTCTGATGTTTCCCTTTTGGCTCCCCGCGCCTCTCAGAGCGCTAGGAATGCTAGTTCTTCCATTTGTCCCCCTTCTTTTCGTATTAGTTCCTTAGCAATGTACCTATATTTCCTAGTTGATTCCAACAATCTAAGGTACGTCGAAACATCATGAAATCATACATAAACATGAGATCATGAACCTTGAATCCATAATTCAATTCAAGGAAAGTTAAGAGTCAAGTCAAGAAGTTAAGAATCAAGTCAAGAGAAGTTCATAAAGTTTTTCAAAGTCTTTTACAAACGTTTCAATTTTTTTTTAAGACTTAAGCCTTGAGTTATCTAAGGATAAGAGTAAAAGTTCATTTCTTCAAAGATTATAAGGGAACTAAGTATTCCCAAGAGTTCAAAATGTTTTCACATTTGAACAAGAAAGGGAAACACCGATTTCCAAGAGAGCTTTTAAGCTAAGTTTTGAGTAATTATCTCAAATCAAAGAAAGAAGTTTTGTTTTAAAGACATATGAGCTACGTATATTTTTGGGAGTATTATTGAGCACAGATATGGGGACGTGAGTTCATAATAACTCAAGTCTCCATAAACCATGTAGCCATCATGGGTAGTAAAGGATCATACTTTTTAAATGATTCCTTAGTGCTTTTAAGCATAAACTAGTGGATCCACTTAGTTAAGACGTTCTATATGACGACAAAGTATATGACAATTCTGGCAGCGTGGGCAAGACGTTATATCACCATTTAGGCTCATAGTGGTGGTTGTCGGTTAGAGAAACTCCCACAATATTATATTACTTTATATGTAAACTGAGTTGTTATTGCATTTGTTTAACAAATTAAGTTGCTACCTCCTGTTTTAAATGTTTTGTATAACTGCACCATTATTGTTGTTTATTTTGCATTTGAGTTGAGTTATTCATGAGTTGAGTAAAGCCAAGGTAAGCGTTCCTTTCAGATTCCTTTCAAGCTTATGCTATGTTTAGTTTTCCCCTCGCATGCTCGTACATTCAATGTACTGATTCCATTTGGCCTAAATCTTCTTATGATGCAGACGCATGTCATCATGAGCATCACCCAATGCCTCGTTGATCCAGTTGAGCACTCAGAGTCAGTTGGTGAGCCTCCTTGCTTTTCGGAGGGCTCATTTTACATTGCTTTATTACTTTAGTTGTTTGGATGATCGGGGGTCTTGTCCCGACAACCCTCCTTATTTTAGAGGCTTCATAGACATTTAGTAGTTCAGTTGTCTTTACATTATTTTTTCATATGTTAAGACTTGAGTTTCCATTTTGGCCAAGTTGAATGTTTGACCTTTAAACGTTATAAGTTATTCTATTAAACAGTTGAGTAGAAGCGCATTTGATCATTGTAATAATGCTTAGAGTCTTCCGCTGAGTAAGTAAGCCAGGCCAAGGGTTCGCTTGGGGCCAGTAATGGGTCTCGAGTGCCACTCATGCCTAGGGTGTAGGCTCGGGGTGTGACAAACTTGATATTAGAGCACAAAGTTCAAGAGTCCTAGGGAGTCTATGAAGCCATGTCTGTAGAGTCCTAGTTATCGGTGTGAAGCGCGCCACATCTATAATTAGGAGACTGTGACACTTGGGAAATTATCTCACTTCTTTCACACTCATTTCGTGCGATAGAGTTCGTCTCTATAAAATCTCTTTCTAATTCGTGCTTGCACGTGTTTTTAGTTAATCATACCTCCACGAAGAGTTGTCAGAGGTCGTCCTTATAGGCATAATGTTGAGGAGCAAGGGGTACCCAATGCACCTGAAGTGCAACCCCAAAGAGAAGTTACCAATGCTGAGTTCAGGGAAGCGACAAGAATGTTGAGTCAAGATGTGACCAACCAAGCTGGGCAGAGAGATATCCGACAGGAAGGGAATGATACTTCGAGGATTTGTGAGTTCTTGAGGATGAATCCTCCAATTTTTACTAGTTCAAGCACTACTGAGGATCTAGAGAACTTCATTGAGGAGCTGCAAAAGGTGTTTGAGGTCATGCACGTTGCCGATGTTAAGCGAGTTGAACTAGCTGCATATCAACTGAAGAATGTTGCTAGGACTTGGTTTGACCAGTGGAAGAAGGGTAGAGCTGAGGGAGCACTACCTCCGAGTTGGGCTTGTTTTGAGGAGTCCTTTTTGGGGCGTTTCTTTCCCCGAGAACTGAAAGAGGCCAAGGTATGAGAGTTTCTCTCCCTTAATAAAGATTCACTAAGTGTTCATGAGTATGGGTTGAAGTTTACCTAACTATCCCGTTATGCTCCAGAGATAGTGGAGTAGCATGAGCTTGTTTGTTGCTGGGCTGTCTCGTCTGTTGAGTAAGGAAGGTAAGGCTGCAATGCTAATAGGTAACATGGATATAGCAAGGTTGATGGTCTATGTGTAGCAGGTTGAGGAAGAGAAGTTGAGGGATATGGAGGAATTCATAAATAAGAAAGCGAAGATAGGAAATGAGTCCGGGCAACAAAGAAGTAATGTGAACCGTTCGTCCTTTCAGCAAAAGCAAAAGGGACCTGCTCCATCATCTGCTAGTGCACCTGCACCCAGAAACAAAGGTGCGTACAATAGTCAAAGCACTTCAGGGCTAGACCTGCCCAATCTTAGGGTAGTGTGGCACAATGAGGTAACTGGGCTTCTGCATGTGCTAAGTGTGGTAGAACCCACCCAGGTAAATGTCACGATAGCTCCATAAGTTGTTTCAAGTGTGAAAAAGAGGGTCACTTCATGAAAGAGTGCCCCTAAGAACCACCAAGGAAATGGAAATCAGGGCAATAGAGCCCAATCTTCATCAGTTGCTCCACCAGACAGGGCTGCACCTAGAGGAGCTACTTCCGGTACTGGCGGAGGAACAAACCGCCTTTATGCGATCACAAGTCGTCAAGAGCAAGATAATTCTCTCCAGATGTTGTCACTGGTATGATCAAAGTCTTTACTCTTGATGTTTATGCTTTGCTAGACCCAGAAGCAAGTTTATCTTTTGTGACTCCTTATGTTGCAAATAATTTTGATGTTCTTCCTGAGAAACTTTGTGAACCCTTTTGTGTTTCTACACCTGTTGGGGAGTCTATTCTAGCTGAGCGAGTATATCGTGATTGTGTCATTTCCATCAATCACAAGAACACCGTGGCTGATTTAGTTGAGTTAGACATGGTAGATTTCGATGTCATTCTTGGTATGGACTGGCTTCATGCCTGTTATGCCTCCATTGATTGTAGAGCTCGAGTTATTAGGTTCCACATTCCTAATGAGCTAGTTATAGAGTGGAGTAGTAGTTCAGCAGTGCCTAAGGGTCGTTTCATTTCATACCTTAAGGTGAGAAAGTTAGTTTCCAATGGGTGTGTCTATCACTTAGTCCTAGTTAATGACTCTTGTGTTAAGATACCTTATATCCAATCAGTTTCAGTAATAAAAGAGTTTCCTGAAGTCTTTCCTGATGATCTACCCGGAGTCCCTCCTGAGAGAGAAATAGACTTTGATATAGACATTCTTCCAGACACTTGTCCTATATCTATTCCGTGATATAGAATGGCACCAGTAGAGTTGAAAGAGCTAAAAAAGTAGTTGAAAGATCTCCTAGATTAAGGTTTCATTCGACCAAGAGTCTCACCTTAGGGTGCTCCGGTCTTGTTTGTGAGGATGAAAGATGGTTCCCTTAAGATGTGTATAGATTGCCGCCAGTTGAACAAGGTTACTATCAAGAACAAGTATCCTCTTTCAAGAATTGATGATATTTTCGATCAACTTCAGGGGGAGTGTGATATTCGCAAGACAACATTCAGGACCTGTTATAGTCATTATGAATTCTTAGTTATGTCCTTTGGTTTGACCAATGCGCCTGCAACATTCATGGACCTTATGAATAGAGTATTCAAACCTTATTTAGATATGTTTGTTATCGTATTTATTGATGACGTACTAATCTATTTAAGGAATGAAGAAGATCATGCTAGTCATCTCAGAATAGTTCTCCAAACTTTAAAGGATAGAGAGTTGTATGACAAGTTCTCTAAGTGTGAGTTTTGGCTTGAGTCGGTGGCATTCTTAGGCTACATTGTGTCTGGAGAGGGAATTAAAGTTGATACCCAGAAAATAGAGGCAACGCAGAATTGGCCCAGACCCACATCGCCAACTGATATTAGGAGTTTCTTGGGGTTGGCTGGATATTATAGAAGGTTAGTAGATGGGTTCTCATCTATTTCATCCCCTTTGACTAAATTGACTCAGAAACAGTCAAGTTTCAATAGTTTGAAGCTTGTGAGAAAACCTTTCAGGAATTGAAAAAGAGGTTGACTACTGCCCTAGTGTTGACCTTACTAGAAGGTACACAAGGCTTTGTTGTATATTGTGATGCGTCTAGAGTTGGTGTGGGTTGTATGTTAATGCAGAAGGGCAAAATTATAGCTTGCCTCCAGATATTTAAAGGACATGTTGAGGGCTTGTGTGATTGATTTTAAGGGGAATTGGGATGATCACCTACCTCTCATTGAGTTCGCTTACAACAATAGTTACCATTCTAGCATCCAGATGGCTCCTTATGAAGCTCTTTATGGGAGAAGATGTATATATACTATTGGATGGTTTGAAGTTGGTGAATAAGGGTTGATAGGACCAGACTTAGTGCATCAAGCTATGGAGAAAGTGAAAGTGATTAAAGAGAGGTTGAAAACGACGCAGAGTTATCAGATATCCTACACTGATGTTAGGAGAAGGGAGTTAGAGTTTGAAGTAGATGATTGGGTATACTTGAAAGTTTCACCCATGAAGGGTGTTATGAGATTTGGTAAAAAAGGGAAGCTTAGTCCCCGGTATATTGGTCCTTACAAAATATCCAAGAGGATTGACAAAGTAGCTTACGAGTTAGAGCTACCACAAGAGTTAGCAATAGTTCATTCGGTATTTTACGCCTCCATGTTGAAGAAGTGCATGGGATATCCTTCACTTATCATACCAACTGAAGATATTGATATCAAAGATAGCTTATCTTATGAGGAGATTCCGGTTCAGATTCTAGATCGTCAAGTTCGCAAGTTGAGGACTATGGAAGTAGCATCAGTCAAAGTTCTTTAAAAGAACCAATTTGTTGAGGAAGCTACTTGGGAAGCTGAAGAAGATATGTAGATGAGGTATCCACATTTCTTTGAAATCGGAGAAATTCCATATCAAGGTACTAAATCTCTTCTTAGTACACTTTAATTTATAAGTTGACATGTTGTATTTGCATTGCTTGTTGGGTGTTTGAGCTGAATGTTAGATGTTACACCCTTAGCCTAGTAAGAGTAATCTCATTGGAGGACAAATGTTCCCAAGGGGGAGATATTGTAACATCTCGATATTTGAAAGAACTAGGAAGAGTTAAAATTGGAAATAGTAATTTTAGGAAAGACTAGAAAATCTGGAAATTTGGTTAAGTTATGTTAAGTTTTGTCACGCCCCGAGCTACCCCCGAGACGCGGACACGGGACCTAGGACCACAAGTGATCCCAAGCTAACCCTGCTGGCATGATCATGAGCATACTAAAGATAATAAACTGATGCGGAAGCTAAATCATAAATAAATCTGAAAAGATGGGGAGTACCCATATACTATAATTAAATATATCAAATCTGAGAGTTTAATACAAAAGAAATATCAAACTCAAGACACTAAGCTGAATCTATCTATGTCTAAAAATAGCCTCTAACTGACTAGAAATGCTGGGACAGGCCCCAGCTAAGTCTAGCAAAACTGAAACTAAAGGACTAAAATACTGAAAATAAACTCATGACTATTGTCCTCGGAGAATGAGGACTCACCACTAATTCTGCTGAACTGGAGATCGGGAACCGATCTAAGCGTGATCTGGATGCTGAGAACCTGAACCTACATCATGAGAAGATGTAGCGTACGTATGCGTCAGTACTTGAAGGGTACTGAGCATGCAAGATAGAGTAAAGCTGAAATAACACATAACTGAACAAAGCATACTGAGCAATGATATAATCTGAACATGATATAGATACTGAAAATACTGAATACTGAGCTAACTGATGCAATGACCAAATTTATAACATGCTGAGACTGAATACTGACTGTACTAAAATATGGTCAATGCAATAGAGTCTGAGTGAACTGTGGGAGCTACTAATAACCGACATAAAACCACATGAGCTAAATGTGGAGTCCGATGTATACGCCCCATCGAGAGGACCCAATATACC
>NC_064284.1:57270223-57350640 GCF_019186545.1 Solanum stenotomum | reverse complement strand
AAAAATGGATTCGGGTAGTGAAAAACTTACCTTTAGCCTCAAGAATGGTGAAAAACTGTCAAGAGTCACCTGGGGTTTGTTTCTTAGCTCTAAAGATCGAAAAGTGCAGAATAAAGACGTTTTGGGGTTTATTTACGACATTAAGTCGCATCGAACCCGCCACAGCGGTCCTTACCCCGCTACAACGGCCTCGCTCTGGCGGCAGAAATCCTGCCTCAGTGGCTTGCACGAAACCAGTGAGCTATTTTAATATTTCCAAGACCCCCATTTCACAACACACCCTTAACCAACGACGCTCAGAAAATACCGTTCACACTAAGATCGATTCTGAAAGTTATACTCACTTGAATTCAATTTTGTAAAGTCGTACAGATTCCTTAACGACTGATCTAACTAAGAATGTAATAAAAATCATAAATAAGTCACCCAATTGTTACCATATTTCCCTACACCTTAATGAGTCCGATTTCATCCAAATCTGGACTAGGTTGAAAAATTTCAAGTTACTACGAAAAAGTTTTCTGACCCAAAAATTTTCTCCGTTGGCTTTTCTATAGCCACAGAACCCGGGAGTTACAATAGATATCAGTTTACCTGTCACTCGTCCCCGAGTGACAAACTTAGGAAAAATAGGCTAAGGAAGGAATGAAGAAGTACCTGAATCGACGAACAATTGGGGATACTTGTCTCGCATGTCCCTCTCGGTCTCTCAAGTAGCTTCCTCAACTAGACGATGCTTCCATTGAACCTTCACATACCTAATCTCTTTGGTCCTCAACTTGCGCACATTACGATCAAGAATTTCAATCGGTTCCTTCTCATATTGGAGGTCTTTGTATAACATAATTGAGTCACATTTAATGATGTAATCCCCATTACCATGATATCTCTTCAACATGAACACCCGATAGATTAGGAGGTAAAGCCATCTATACGCTACCGGTCCTACACATTCAAGAACCTCAAAGGGACCAATGTATCGCGGATTTAGTTTGCCCTTCTTGCCAAATCTTATCACCTCTTTCATGGGTGATACTTTCAGAAGAACATTCTCACATGTTTGAAACTCCATGTCTCTCACCTTATGATTCGTATACTTCTTCTATCTACTCTGGGCTGCTAGAAGCTTAGTTCGAATACTCCTCTTTTTATCTTGAGCATACTTCACTAAATCGACCCCCAATTGTTTCACATCTCTAGCCTTAAACCATCCAATGGGTGATTTACATCCCATCCATAGAGTGTCTCAAATGGTGTCATATCTATGCTGGAGTGATAACTATTATTATAGGAGAATTCACACAAAGGTAGGAACTTATCCCAATGCCCTCCAAAGTCAATCATACATGCCCTCAACATGTCTTCTAACACTTGAATAGTCCTCTCTGAGTGCCCATCTGTCTATGGATGGAATGTTGTACAAAAAGTGAGTTGTGTGCCCAATTCATCATGTAATTTCCTCCAAAACTTGGATGTGAATTGGGTACCACGGTCTGAGATGATAGAAAGGGGCACCCCATGCAACCTCACTATCTCTTTCACATAAACTTTAGCCAATTGTTCAACATTATAATCTATTCTTACTGGAATAAAATAGGTTGACTTAGTCAATCTATCAACCACTACCCAAATAGAATCAAACTTTCCCAAAGTTTTGGGAAGACCAACCACATAATCCATGGCTATCTTTTTCCACTTCCATTCCGAAATTGGCATTCTTTGAAGCAAACCTACAGGCCTTTGGTGTTCATATTTCACTTGTTGGCAATTTTGACACTTAGCCACAAACTCCGTTATATCCTTCTTCATGTCCAGCCACTAATAAATTCGCTTTAAATTTTGATACATCTTCGTCACACCTTGATGAATAGAATATCGCGAACCATGAGATTCTGCCAACAATTTCTGAATCAAGTCATCAACTCGAGGAGCACAAATTCTTCCTATAAAACTGAGCATGCCTTCCACATCAAGAGTGGTATCTTGTGCCTTACCAATCACAGTCTTCTTTCTAAGCTCCTCCAAATTTTCATCTTCAAATTGTTTGACCTTGATCTCCTCAATAAATGTGGCCCTTACTTCAATACTAGCTAACACCCCACCTCTTTCTGAGATGCCCAATTGCATGAACTTAGACTCTAAGGTCTGAATTTCCTTAGCCAAAGGTCGCTTGGATACACTCAAGCAATCTAAACTACCCATACTCACCGTTTTTCGACTCAAAGAGTTTGCCACTACAATAGCCTTGCCTAGATGGTATTGAATGGTGACATCATAATCTTTGAGTAACTCCATCCACTTTCATATGCTGCAATCTACGATGATCAGTAAACACTTTACACTTAACACCATAGAGGTAATATCGCCAAATCTTAAGAGCAAGCACTACCGCTACCAACTCCAAATCATGTGTTGGATAATTCCTCTCATGCACCTTCAATTGACGCGAGGCATAACCTATAACATTCTTATCCTGCATCAACACATCACCCAAACCAGAATGTGAAGCATCACAATAAACAATAAATATTTACCTTCAACCGGTAATGTTAGAATAGGCGCAGTGGTCAAGAGAGTCTTGAGCTTTTGGAAGCTCTTCTCACATTTTTCAGTCCATTCAAATGGTATCTCCTTTTTGGTCAAATTTGTCAAGTGAGTGGCAATAGAAGCAAAGTTCTTCACAAATCGACGATAATAGCTAGCGAGCCCAACAAAACTCCTAACTTCCGTCACGGAGCTAGGCCGAACCCAATTCTTAACCGCCTCAATCTTTTGAGGATCTACCATTACCCTTTCTTTTGACACTACATGTCCCAAAAATGCAACCGAAGTCAACCAAAATTCACACTTAGAAATTTTGCATACAACCTTTGTTGCCCAAGAACACCCAAAACAATACGAAGATGGTCGGCATGCTCTTCCTTATTTTTCTAATAGACCAAAATATCATCAATAAAGACTATAACAAACGAATCAAGGAATGGTTTGAACACCCCATTCATCAAACTCATGAAAGTTGCAGGCGCATTGGTCAAACCAAAAGACATAACCAAAAACTTATAGTGCCCATGGCGAGTTCTAAACGTTCTCTTGGGCATATCCTCTGACCTATTTTTTAACTGATGGTAGCCACACCTTAGATCAAACTTAGAGAAAACTGATGCGCCTTACAATTGGTCAAAAAGATCATATATTTTAGGCTAAAGATACTTGTTTCGAATAGTGACCTTATTCAATTGTCGGTAATCTATGCACATTCTCATACTACCATCTTTTTTCTTAACAAACAACACTAGAGCACCCCATGGAGAAGCACTAGGGTGAAGAAATCCCTTACCAAGAAGCTCTTGGATTTGAGCCTTAAGCTCTCTTAATTCTGCCGGAGCCATGCGATATGAAGGGATAGAAATGGGACAGTATCAGGTTCTAAATCAATGCAGAAGTCTATATCTCTATCCGGAGGCATACCAGGCAAATCATTAGGAAACACTTTTCTAAATTCGGACACCACAGGAATAGACTCAATTGATGGAGCCTCAATCTCAACATCTCTAATATGAGCCAAACAACCCTGCCCTATCAATTTCCTAGCCCGAATAGAGGATACAATCTTAGCTTGCTTAGGCTTGTACACCCCTTCCCACTATAATTTTTCCCTTCCCGAAATTTCTAGAGTTACAGACTTAGTATTACAATTAAGCACAACATAATAGGGGGACAACCAAGTCATGCCTAAGATTATATCAAAATCAGTCATATCCAAAATCATCAAATCAGCCCAAGTCTGAAAACCCATAAACAAAATAGGACAAGCACGATAGACATAAGTGACTATGCCTGACTCTCCAACTGGGGTAGAAACATTGATAGGGACATCAAGTATATCACGAATCATAGCAAATTCTGAGGTAAATCGCACGGATACATAGGGATAAGTAGAATCCGGATCAAATAACACATTAGCCATCCGGTTATAGACAAGAATAGTACATGTGATATCACCGTGTCAGACGCCTCTGCCTCATTCTTGCCCGAAAAGGCATAACACTAACCCTATCATCTTGACGAGCCACTTCCCTGCCTGGTTGCACGTTACCCTACCCGCATTACCATTTTCTCTACCTCCACGGCCTCGCTGATTACCTCATCGCCCACCTTGTGGATGCCCTCGACCATTATTACCATTCTCTGCGGGTATCACTGCTCTAGACTGCTGCTGCGCGAAATCTAACACACGTGGGTGGGGACAATCACTCCTCATATGCCCAGGTTCACCACAATTGTAACATGTACGATCAAAAGATGGCATGTTTCCTGCTGAAGGTGTGACTCCCTAGCTATCCTGAATCAAATTATGAGGTGGAGTTCATGAGTAATTACCTATAGAGGCGGGCATAGCGGATTGAATTGGCTTGGCTGCAAGTGTTGGCCTCCCTGAACCTCTGGAGTAAGAACCTTGAAAGTTGCCTGAATTCTTGGCCTCTTTTGCCAATGCCTTAGCTTCTGTCTCGCCTCACCCCCTTCACTTTCTTAACATAGTCTGTTACCTCATTAAAGCTCCTCCCTGCAGAGGTCATATGAACAGACAATACCTGCAATTCAGAATTTAGTCCCCTAATAAATAAACGGATCCTCTTCTCCTCAATAGTCACCAACTGAGTAGCATATCTATACAAAGCATGGAACTTGGCCTCATAAGCAGTCACATACATACCACCTTGCTCCAAAGCCATAAACTCATCCTTCTTACGATCTTTTAAAGTTCTAGGCACATACTTTTCAAGAAACAGAACATGAAATTGGTTCCAAGCAAGTGGAGGTAAATTTGAAGAGCTACATTCCATATAAGCTCTCCTTGAAGTTGAAAGGTCACAAACTCAACCCCATGTTGATGGACAATTCCCAACTTATGAAGCCTCTCATAGCAATCTAAGATAAACTCATAAGCATCATCATTCTCAAAATTAAGAAACATACGAGGCTTTAGCTTCAAGAACTTAGTCAACATTTCATGCTCATTACTAGTCATAACAGAACCCAACAAAGGACGGAAGAAAGCCTCATTACCTTCCGTTTCACCCGTCTTGGGCGCAGTGCTAGTAACAGGGGGATTAGCGGGAGCTTGAGTTGCTTGAACCGAAGGAAGCCCTCTAAGACCAACCAACCCTTTCAGGAATAACATGATATGTCGAGCTAACACTGGGTCTATGAGAGGAACATCAGTAGTCTCAGCCTACACCTCTTCCTCTTGTCCAACATCCTCAACATTCTCAACATCAACATTCTCTTTTATCTATTCATAATGCACAGGAGGGGACTCAGTTTGGGGAGCATTTTCAATCGGTACCCCATCTCTATTAGGCGCCTCTCTTACTCGGCCTCTACCCCTGCCTCGACTGCGACCTCTCGCTGCAAATTCCTCAGCTGGAGCATTGACGGGAGCTACGGGCTTAACGTCGTTGTATCTAGTGTTAACCATTTGCAGACAAAAGAGTGAAAGAGGTTAGATACCAATTCGACAGATACCAATTTATAGCACGAAAGGAGACAAGAGAAAACTAAATAGATTTCCTAAAGTCCTATAGCCTCTCGAAGAAAAGTGAAGGCGTCCCCATACCGTTCCGCAAGACTCTACTAGACTCATTTTGGTGCATCGAGATCAACAAACCTAGGCTTTGATACCAACTTTATCACGACCCAGACAATCGTGATTGGCACCTACACTAACCCTCCGGTGGGAGAACCACTACTACAACCCAAACCAAGCAACTAAACAAAAAACTAAAGCATTTAAGGATACAAAAAAAGTTAAATACTAAAGAAAGAAATAGGGAGTTCCCATAAACTCCAAACAAAGGTCGTCTATCAACTAAACAAATGCGGAAGTAATACCTATAACCTGAAAGTCAATGTACCAAAACATTTAAAGTTCAACAAGTCTAAACAAGAAAGGATACAACCCCACACTAATAAACTAATAACTAACTAGAAAGTCTAAGTCCGAAATGGTGGACATAGGCGAAAGAGAACTCATGGCAGCCCGAAATAACTGACTCACCCTTGAATTCGAAGCGATCACTAATCTTCTAAACGAGGTTTGTCAATAGTCGCCTGAAGATGCCCTATACTCAACAAAGAAAAAGCAAGTGCAATATCAGTACACAACCACAATGTACTGGTAGGATCACGCGGCTATCCCACTAAGTGTAACATACATAAGTCAATACAACAATATAATCACATGCATTTATCGAACATATATAATATTATCAACATTTACGAACAACAAACAACTTCACATTTCTCAAGATACACAAATATGACAAGTCATTGGTCCTCTCATGAAACTTAAACCCAAGCAGTTAGCATACCGAAATGTGGTACCCGATCCAATGATTATGCCGGAACGTGGCAACTGATTCCATAATTATGTCGGAAGGTGGCAACCAATCCAAGTTAGTTATGTCGGAACGTGGCAACCGATCCATTCAACACACTACAATCACAATCGCAAGTATATTCTCAAGTTCATACAATCAAGTCATGATTCATGGCATTCATCATTCGTCTATCTCATTTACAACAAGTGTGATCAATAATGCAACATTCACATACATACATGTATCATAATAAAGCAAGAACAAACATACATCACACAATCATAGAATCACAACCATCACCTACGTCAAAACAAGCTTGAAACCCTAAGAAACTTGATCCTTCCCTTTCCGAATTTGTTCCGCTTGTTCTTGGTCTACAAACAATTATAATAACACAGGAATCAATAAACAAGCACTAATTACCCGAATCGCTAACAATTCTATGAACCCTAGATCATACACATGATCCCAAGCACCCAAAATAGGGTTGTTTCCACCATAGAATCTAGATCAAAACCCTCCTTCATCGATAATTACCCATTTTATTACGTTCTACGGATAGAAAAACGGATTCGATAAGTGAAAAGCTTATCTTTAGCCTCAAGAATGGTGGAAAACTGTCAAGAGTTGCATGAGGTTCGTTCCTTAGCTCTAAAAATCGAAAAGTGCAGAATAAAGATGTTGTGGGGTTTATTTACTACCTTAAGTTGCGTCGAACCTGCCATAGTGGTCCTCACCCCGACACAACGGCCCCGCCCTGGCGGCAGAAATCCTGCCCCAGTGAGCTATTTTAATAATTTCAAAACCCCCATTTCACAACACACATTTAACCAACGACGCTCAGAAAATATTGTTCACGCTAAGATCGATTTCGAGAGTTCTACTCACCCGAATTCAATTTCGTAAAGTCGTACGGGTTCCTTAACGACTTATCTAACTACTCGTGTAATCAAAATCATAAATAAGTCACCCGGTTGTTACCAGATTTCCCTACACCTTAATGACTCCGATTTCGTCCAAATCTGGACTAGGTTGGAAAATTTCAAGTTACTACGAAAAAGTTTTCCGACCCAAAATTTTTCTCTGTTAGCTTTTCTATAACGGTAAAACCCGATCGTTACAATGTTTTGGACCACAAATGCCTTTAAAATAATGTTGTTTTTCCCATCAAAACTAACATGACAGGCCACCATGGAAAAAATTCCTTCCTTTCAATAATGTTGTTCTTCCTTGTTCATCCTATCATAAAAAAAAATAGTTATTTCATTTTCTTGGTTGAGTTATGTCCGTACTTTGAAATTCCAATTTTGAAGTATGCTAAAGTTCGTTTGAGATAGTTGTGTGTTGAATGATCAAGTTCATTGTTTGGATTTTGGTGTCATCGAATCTGAGGCTGAAAATTTAATTCCAAAAGTTGAAAGATGTTGAAAAACTCTTGAAGTCATTCTTTGTGTGTAGCAAGTTGCAACTGGAAAATAGCTACTCGTTTGAAAGTTTGTTGGTGAGAAATTTTTAGTTTTTGCTGGATTTTTGAAGTGCAAAAATTTAAAGAAATGTGATTGAATGTTACTAAAAATTGTTTTGATATTGCAATTGAAGCTGAAAATTGACATTTAACAACCGATTTCTTAATTTGAAGATTGGTATTTGATGATTTAAATTGAAACCCCCACAAATAATAAAATATATATGAAAGAACTCTTTAAAGATTGAAAATCTGATAATCGATTTTGTGAATCTATGACTCGAAAATCCAAACAATGAACTCGATCCTTCAACACACAATTACGACCTCAAACAAATTTTGACACACTTCAAAATTGGAGTTTCAAACAAGAACAATGGAAGAATTTTATTTATTTATTTATTTATTGTGATGGAGATGAACAAGGAAGAACAACATTATTGAGAGGAAGAGAGTTTTGCCATGTTGAACTACCTAGGTGGACTGTCATGTCAGCTTCAATGACAAATATAACGTTTTAAGATCATTTATGGTTCAAAACATAAACAACAACAAAGATAGTTTTGATCTCAAAAGATAAACAAAGGATATATATGAGTTATTTCGAATAGTTTGAAAATCATTTTGACCCTTTTTAATAATAATAATAATAATATCAACATAATTTCATAAATAACATTTGAAAAGAATAATATGTGTACAAATTTTATTTTACTTTATAAAGATCGTAAGAAGATTATGCGAGAACATCGTATTAAATAAATCATGTAAATAGCAGAGAAAAAGTAATATAGCAACAAACAAGAAATAGGGAGAATATATTGCTACTTTACTTTTATTACATATAACATGTGAAATCCACCTACTGATAGAACATTGCGTTGTCCCACTAGTTTCCACGCCACTTGTTCTTGATTGCTTAATTCATTACTATTAGGGTAGCCTATTTTATTTTCCTATTTTGTCATCGAGATTTTATTATTTTTTTAGTTGCCCTTTTTTAATCTGGTGTTTGATAGTGGCGTAGTTAAAAATTTCATGAAAAGTGTCTAAACTTTGAATAGTAAATTCATAAAAATAAAGCAGATTTGATCTTGTATACTTTTACACACAATTGTCATCGAGCTATTGCTCACTTCACGTAAATAAAACAAAATGCCCAGAAACACAGATTCAAACCTAGGCACCGTGTATGTTTTGTGCAATGCTTTGCCATTGTATTATCACAGTCCAAAATAATATATATACCAATATAATGTAAGATTTGACCTATATATATACCGTGTAATTTTCTTACAAAAGATGTCGAACTGGATATCCTAACATCATTGTAGCTCTACCCCTAATGTTCAGTACTCAACTGGAGTCCCACTATTTTGAATACACAAAATATAGAGCTCCATTTGAGAAAATACTTCTTATTAAAAAAATTCATATCCAAAATTGAACTTGAACCCTCTAATTAAGAAAGAGTGTCCCGCATTGTTTAGTGGTCCAATTGGCTTTTACAAATTCTTGAGCGCCGTTTTGATTGGGCAGCCAAGCCCCCCTATAAGCAGCTGTCATTAAACCATTTTCCTCAAGTACACTATAGGACCACGAACTCACAAAAATAGATTCGTGCTTCAAATGTTCTTACGTTATCTTCAAAAAGTGCCTACAGATATGACCAAATAAATATAGTCATATCATTTTTATTATTTTATATAATATTTTACTAATTTTTTAAAAAGAAATTAGAAATTTTATATTTGGATTCATTCCAAATATTAATTATGGTGGCTATTATTTTCAAATCTATTATTATTAGATAAAAATGGACATTATAACAATAGCATATTTTGTATACAAAACCGTTTCACTATAATTAATCGTCTAAAATTAAATTTTAATAAGATAACTTAAATATATAATAAATAATAATTTAAATGTTTTTTGGTGATTTTACATAATGTAGTATTCTTGAAAGACATAAAATCAATAACTTCCCATAGAATTATCATTTATTTAAATAAGTACTAATTCTATTTAATAAGATGATAGATGTTTGCAATACATTACAGTGTTGTTGTAAAAACTTTATTTAGTAAAATGAAATTCGTGTCGTATAATTTAAAGTACTAAATTATTTCTGACAAAGGATATAGTTTTCTTCTGAAAATATAAATATGTATTTTTCTTATAATCTTTAATATTATTTAGAGTGAAATTAAAATCATAAATTTCATTATTAATTTCTTTTGAGTCCTCAAAATTTTGAGGGCGTAAAACAAATACTTTACTAGCGTTATCATTAAGTCATATTGTCATTATAATTTCATAAGTGAGATTGAAAATAATAAAACATACACAAATCTTATAATATTTTCGAACTTTCTTTTAGTGTATCAAAAAGAGTAGACATAACCTTCACGTACTAATCAGTACTGAGATTACTTAATTAAAAAATATATAAAAATAATTCTTACCTTACTACTATATTTCAAAATATTTAATTATAAAAATATGTGTGATATTAAAATATATATTTTTGATGTTAAAAATGAAAGTTACTAATTTTCAAGAGAGAAAAACTTTAATTTGTAGAAAAATATCGAGGTTGGTAGACCTTCCCCCGAAAAAATATATTTTCAAAATAGTATTGTAAAAAAAAATATGACAGCAAAATAGTTCTAGTCCCAATATAACTTACTATTAGTTTTTGAAAATATTTTAAAAGTGATTAATTATTTGTGTGATTTTAAAAGATACATTTTGATATAAAAAATAAAGAAGTTGATGTGTTCAAGAATAATTGATTAACCTTGTTTGGTGAATACTTATTTTCTTTTGTGTGTTTTAAAGTTTTTTCTACTTGTTCGTCTTTCGAGCCTAACTCTTAACATCTTGTCATTAATATGAAAATTTATTCACTACCACATATTGTGAATTCTTGTTAAGGGTATTTATTTGTTCCACTTTCTCATCTTCGCATATCATCTTGAGTTCTTCAGACAGATAAACGATAAGTTTCAAGGGGATAAATTGAATAATAACGGTTGGACGTAGTGTACGAGAAGTTTGATTAATGGTTGAGCTATATTCACATCGTGACATCGCCTATTCGGTGTTCATGATTGTCGAAAAAAATTGACAAAACTTATGATTTCAATAGCGGTAATGAATAGAGAAAGAATTTTCTACAACTATATCCAACAAGTCTTTTTAAAGAAAAGAAATAGTTCAACGTATCATTGTACAAATTCGTTTCAATAAAATTAGTGACTTAAAATCAAATTTTAATAACTATAATTAAAATAAATAATTAGAATTGTTTTTTTTATCTTTTTCACATATTACTTATTTTTAGTGAAGAATTCTTAAAGACATTTAATTGTTAAATTCACATAGAATTATTAATTACTAAAATAAATATTATTCTTAGTTAATAACATATCCATCACGTGTTTGCAATATATTACCTTAGATGTTATTGTAAAAATATTATTTATTCGTATGAATATTTGAGTTGTTTAATTATTAGTTTTAAAATATTTTTGATAAAGTATAAAGTTCCTTTTTAAGTATATATTTGTATATATTTATTTTTATAATATTTAATATGATTTTAAATAAAATAAAAATCATAAAAATTTACTCTTAATTTTTTTTTGAATGTTCAAAATTTTGAAGTCATAAAACACACATTTACTAGCCTCATTCTAGTCACCTCTATTATTATAATTTTGTAAGTGAAGTTTAAAAAGGATAACATACATAAATCTTACCCCTAAATAGTATTTTCAAACTTTTTTTTTTGAGATTCAATCTGATGTTCAATATCTGTATTGAAGATTGATTGAATACGCATTCACGTCAGAAAGTTCCGCATTGATGGTAAATCATTTCTTAACAAAAACAACTTCATATGCAAGTAGACTCGAATCTGAAACCGCTGATTAAGCATCTTCCAACTTAAAAAGAATGGACATAGACATCACGTACTAATCGATAATCATATTATTATTTGAAAATTATATATAATTAATCTTTCTAAACATATTATTTTTTAGGATTATAAGCAAAGATAAAGACAAAATAGTTTAATTCCACCATCTAAAATACTTCCTCGATCTCATATTAATTGATCGTTATACTAAAAATAATTGTCTCATATTAGTTGTTCATCTTACTAAATCAAAAAAACATTACTCTTTCAATTAATTATTTTTGAAAGTTTTTACATTTATTTATAAAATTCTCAAGTAATTTTTTAAGGGGTGAATTAGTAAAATTATTTTGTTATTTATGATTTGTTAGGGAGTACTACATTTAGATGTTTTTAAAGAAAATAATGTGTTGTGTGGGTCAGTTGAGTAATTTTGTCGTATGATGAGTCATTTTTTCTCTGCTTTTTTCAATTTCTATTTTTGCTTTTCATTGTTCGAGTCCTTCATTCGGGTGTGTATTATCTATCAGGTGTACCCTCATCCTGCGTCTTTGTTGTTTTGTTTGTGTGCTCCTCTCATAAGACTCTTTTTTTTTGGATTGAAAATTAAATTTAAATAAACGAAATTAAGTATATAGTAATAATCATAGTTAGAATTGTTTTTCTATACATATTACTACTTGGTAGTTAGACTACTATTTTAAGAGAAATATAACCATCAAATTCACACAGAATATTTATTACCGAAGTGAATATTAATTTTAATTAATAACATGTTAGCCATGTGTCTGCTATACAATGCCTTAGATGTTGTTGTTAAAATATTATTTAATAATATGAATATTTGAATTGTTTAATTCAAAATTTTAAAATATTTATGATAATGTGCATAGTTCTTTTCTTTAAGAATATATTTGTATCTATTTATTTTTATAATCTTTAATATTATTTTAAATAAAATAAAATTCATAAATATTAAAAAAAAATTGAATCCTCAAAATTTTGAAGGCATAAAACAAACACTTCACTAGCCTTACCTTGAAAAGGATTAAACATACATAAGGCTATGAGTGTCAATGAGACGGTTCGGTCGATTATTATTAAGAATTTATATCATTCCATTTTTGGGTATTTTTATAATATATAATCAAAATTAGACTTTTTAAAACCATCCCAATCACATGGATTTCTCATCGGTATCGGTACGGTTCAGTTGATTTTCATTTTTTTAAAATATCACCTCAAAATATACTATTATTAAAATATATTCTTTCACAAATATGTTCGTGAAAAAGCACTTGATTCTTCACCAAGAAGTCAAGAATGTAAAATTTTGTTGTCATATTATTTGATCTTAAACATTTATTAGGAGAATAGAATTTGTTTCGCCATTTAGGTGTATTGTTTGATAGAATATCTATCATAGTATCGTTAATTTTAAACTTAATTTATTAAAGATTAATTAAAGAGTAAAGACCCAAAGTCGTTCAATCACCACTCACCAGAGACCTAGGATCTAAGTTATATTTATATTTGAAAAATGTTATAAATTATATTTCTATATTAAATTTAACATATTTTTAATATATAAAATATATTTATATACACGTAAGGTTATTTGGTTTGGTTCGAATTTTTTTCAGTTTTTTCATAAATTAAAAAGATCATCCAAATTGTTCAGGACGGTTATACACTTAAATAAAAGTCCACGTTTTTATTGAAGAAATGACATAAATCGGTTTGATTCAATTAGGTTCGATCTGTTCAGACGGTTTTTCATATTCCATTGACACCCCTACATAAACCTTACCCCTAAATAACATCTTCAAACTTTTTTTTTCGGTTTCTTATCAACGTTTAATATCCACATTAAAGTTCGACTAAATTAAAAAAAAAAAAAATCCTATGTTGATAGTAAAACACTCCCTAACAAAAATGACTCTATACACAAGTGAACTCAAATTTGAGACCTCTAATTAAGCATCTTCAAACTTAAAGAAAAATAGACACAAGTATTCGCATACTAGTCAGTAAAACATATTATTATTGAAAATTATATATAAATGTTTTTCATCTTTCTAAAATATATGGATTATAAGAAATAATAAAAACAAAATAGTTTAATTCCATCATCTAAAATATACATTTATTTAGATATATTTAATAGAAAATAGTTAATTGTGTGGGATAGTTGAGTAATTTTATTCCGCAATGAGTCATTTTATTTCTATTTTTTAATTTTTTTTTGCTCACTGTTCTTTGAAAATCATACTATTATTTGATAATTATATATAATTTTTTTCATCTTTAATACATACCTTATCTTTAAATAACATTTTAACTTTTTTTTTTTTACATTTTATGTCTGATGTCTACATTAAAATTCGACTAAATTTAGATATAGAAAGTCCTTTAGCAATTGTGTGGAGATTAACACTATTATCGCCATTTTGGTAAATTCAATAAAAAGACAAATCATAAATAATTTTCAAGAGATCATTATACATTTTGATTGAAATTGAGATGAACATTTGCCACTTATTCAAATATAGATAGAGTCGATAGAAGTTTTCTGTCAAAATAATAATATATATTTATTTAACTATTACTCTCTCACATTATTATTTATTTTAATAAAGTAATATTACATTTTAATTGTTTTATATCACTAATTCCATGTGAATTGCATATAAAATGAAAAGAATTTTTGAAATTTTATAAGAATTGTTTTAAATAAAAATAAAATTTTATTGCATATAATATAAGATCTTACAGACAATTTTAAGTCAAGTGAATGCTTTTTTTTCTTCTATTATTTTTTAGATTATGATAACCTTCCGATAAAAGAGGAACAATGACATTTTAAATAAATTGAAATAAATTAAAATATAAAAAATAAAAGTTATAAATTTAATCTAACATTATTGTATTTCAAATATTCGCGCAATGCGCATATACGAATACTAGTTAAGTATAAAACGCAACTTGGTAACCAAAGGACTCTGATTAAGCATTTTCAAACTTAGATCTTCTTTTATCTTTTTAAACATATATACTTTCAGGATTATAAAAAAAAAAAGATAAAAATAAAATAGTTTAATTCCACCATCTAAATAAAAAATAGATATTTAAAGAAAATAGTGTATTGTGTGGGGCAGTAGAGTAATTTTGTTGTGTGATGAGTCATTTTCTCTCTGTTTTTCAGTTTTATTTTTTCTCTTCGTCATTCGAGCCTTTCATTCGGGTGTGTATTATCTATCAGGTGTATCTGCGTCTTTGTTGTTTTGTTTGTGTGCTGCTCACAAGACTCTCCTTTTTTTTTTTTGTGTGTTGAAAATCCCAATCGCTTATAAGCCCTAGCCACCATCATCATAAACTCATTTTTTCTTTTGAACTAATGTTCTTTTTCAATCTTCGTCAATGGACTCTCAAACCCTAATGATCGGACCTTCATATCATCTCTCCGGCATCTCCTCCCGCCGGTAACAATTTTTCTCTTCATTATATATTTTGTTGATTGATTTTTTTTTTTTTTGATGTAGCTTTTTGTTGTTCTTATTTTTGGAGCTTTTGAATGCTTATTTATGGTATATTTGCTTGCTTGAACAGGCAAAAAAAAAGGTTTAAGCTATGAACGAGAGTATTGGAGTTTGCAAGCTTTGTTTAGCTTCTATTCCTACTTAATGAGATACTTGCATATTTAATACCGACAGCTGAAGCATCAGCGTTTTGTAGTTTTTTCTATGGGAGTTATTAGAAATCGTCATCTTTATCTGTTTTTCTATTTTTAGATTATTTGATTGTGTCTTGTACTATTTTTCATTTCATTCCCAAAATTAATGCCTTTTTTTTCCTGACTTTTTTCTTATTACATGGGGGGCAGGAGAAGGGGAAATGGGGGAGGGGATTACAAGGTGAGAATGGAATCCTCACCAACAAGGTGAAAGTGAAAAGTTCAGGTAGCCAACCCAACCAACTGAGTTACTGAGACACCCTTTGACTTCTTTTCATTATTAAAATTGGTGCCTTTTGTTTTCTTCCTGAAATAATAGACTACTATCAGTTTGTACTATTCTTGTAGTTGTTGTGGTGGAGGTGTTAGTACCTTCCCCAAAATTTTAGTTTGTGTTTGCATATCCACTGCCTAATAGCTGTTTAAAGTTTTCGTCTTTCTTGTAAATGATGATTGATGTTCTAATTTTTTACATCAGCTATTAATCTGTATTAGTAATTTCTTCAGGAGAGTGTTTCACCATGGTGAAGCATTCTGCTTTATGATGGTTCTGTTCCATATCATCATTATTCTGGCTAAAGGTGAACCATGCTCAATGAAGGGACAGCAAAACCAAGCAGAGTATGATGCATGTATGTCCTACAAACCCAATGAGGTGGATGGCTTTAGTGGTGATTTGTCATCTGGTTTCGTTCTTGAGAACCCCGTACCTCGTCAAAGTCTTGATAGCGTGTGTTCACATACAGACTTGTTCTGCTTTCCATCCAGATTGCGGGGGTTTTTGTTTGACGAGAAGAATGCCCAATCACAAGTGGAAGAAGTTTCTGGGGTTCAATCTGATGTTGATATAGGATCAGATGAAGAGGATAAAAATCTTAGTAGGTCATCTGATTCTTGTATTTTCAAGTTTTTGGGTGGAAGAACAATTTCATGCTATCTGAGTTACCAAGAGTGTTACAGTGAATTGTCTTGTAGTTGTATAAGAAGGGATAGGCAAAATGGTGTTTCTTTTGGTGAAGTGCCTTTGTCTGATGATAAATGTCAAAAATTGAAACCAAAAGCAGAAGACGAGACAGACAGTTTCAACATTTTGGGTGGTTCTTCCCCTCATGTAGAAATCAATCCCCCTTTGCTTGACTGGGGGGAGAAGTATTTATATTTTCCTTCATTAGCTTTTCTAAATGTTAAAAATACACACAGCGACAGGACACTGACTGTATTTGAACCTTATGGAACCAATTCTCAGTTTTACCCTTGCAATTTCAGCGAAACATTGTTGGCACCTGGTGAAACTGCATCAATTTGTTTTGTGTTTTTGCCTACATGGTTGGGTTTCTCTGCAGCGCAGTTTGTTCTGCAGACTAGCTTTGGTGGTTTCTTGGTTCAGGCTAAGGGCTTTGCTGTTGAATCTCCATATCGCATACAGCCTTTAGTCAGTCTTGATATTTCCTCTAGTGGAAGGCTGAGTAAGAATCTTTCTTTGTATAATCCTTACAATGAAGCCCTCTATGTTGAGGAGGTAACTATTTGGACGTCTATTTCTTCCGGAGATAATACCCGTTATGCAAAGGCAATTTGTAATATGAATAAAGGTGAAGATTCAAACAATAATTTCAGCTTGCTTGGTGTTAAGGAGTGGCTGGATGTCAAGGGTGATGAAGTTGGTATCCCTCTAGTTGCAATTAGACCCCATAGGAATTGGGAAATTGATCCTGACAAAACTGAGACCATCATAGAATTAGATTTCCCTAGTCATACAAGGGGAGAGATATTTGGTGCCTTTTCTCTGCAGTTGCTTAGCTCTTCCAAAGGTAAAGCCGATACAATTATTGTCCCTCTCAAAGCAGAACTGGGCAAGATGTCTGCTCACAGTGAGCTCACGGATCCACTTTTTTTGTCTATTCAAACTGTAGAACAATGTGCTACTGATGGTACTAGTGTTGTTGCTTTGTCAGTGAGAAATGATTCTCCTTACATATTGAGCATTGTCAAGGTAAGTGAAGCTGGAGAGAACATCAAGTATTTTCGTGTCAGATATGTTGAGGGACTAATACTCTTCCCCAGTACTGTTACGCAAGTCGCTGTGGTCACATACAGCTCCCCATCTGTTCAGCTTGATCCTCTGGTGCAAGCTCATGAAATGAGCATGAACTGTAAATTGCTCGTATCAACTAATGACTCAAGAACTTCTGAAATTGAAGTTACTTGCATGGATGTAGTCAGCCTTTGTTCAGGAGGTAAATATGACACTTCAATTGGTCAAGAAGAGCACTCTGATGAAGTAGAACTTGGAAATACCAGAGCAACCTCTTCAAGCAGCAGCATGCGGTCACCATTAGAAAACAAGGTATTGGAATTCTGCTATTTGGTTCTTATTATCTCTCATTTCGTGGGTGTGGCATCTTCTTTTCAGAGGATATTCTAAACACTTAAATGAGTAAAAATAATTTGTTAAACTTCAAGAAGTTTCAGGGCTGTTAGATTTGAGAATTCAAGATTTGTCTGTTCCTATTAGAGGCATTTTTGCAAGCAACTGGAATTTATATTTATTCTTTTGTCTGAAACTAATATTGTGGCAAGAAACTCAAACTAAGCCCTTAAAAGGGATCTGTGTACGTAGAGTATAGAAGTCTCTTTTTTTAACTGGTAGAGTATTGAAGTCCTTAATTATCAGCATAAAGTAAGACTGAAGATTGTGTCCTGTAACATGTGATAGGTGGAGCCATAAATACCATATCATGTATAATGCAGGGGCTCTTCTTCTCTATCTAATCTGTAGTAGGAGATACACCCTTATACTTAAATTTAATGTATCAGACACACTGAAGATAACTGAAGTCATCTTCAGTGGAAAATAATTGTGCATGTTCAGTGTATATTTCAGGATGCTGGATACAATTGCACTCTCTGATAGAAGTTGTTTTGGTTAACATTGTGTTTTTTGAATACATAATAGGAGGAGATTCTTCTGCAAATATACTCACACAGTCACATGATAACTTATACTCCCTCTGTTTAAAAAAGAATGAAAAAGAATGAGTTGCTTTCCTTTTTAGTCTGTTTAAAAAAGAATGATCCCTTTACTTTTTTGGCAACACTTTAATTTCAGCTTTCCACGTGGCATATTTAAGGCCACAAGATTAAAGGACATTTTGGTACATTTGACATTTAATTTAGAACCACAAGATTGAAAAGTCTTTTTTATTTTCTTAAACTCTATGTCAAGTCAAACTAGGCCATTTTTTTTTTTAAATGGAGGGAGTAATGTTTATCAATAGCTATTCATTTGATTTATTATGCTTGAATCAGTGTAACAACTCCCACAGAATTTAGCAGGAATGATATGGAATGTCCATAGTGAACTGTTTTTACTAGTTCAGCAGAGTTGTACTTCTGAGTCGTATTTATTTCATGTGAAGCTTCACTTTGTTTTAGCTTTTCTTAATTTGAATGTACCTGTAGTTGAAATAATTGTCAGTACTGTATCAGTCGCATGCCTTTGTTTAGTACAGATGTATATAGAATTAGCTCCTGATTGTTGATTTTTCTATCCATTTAATCTGAAGGCTGTGGATACAACAATGGCAGATGAGTCGGTATTGAAGAACTGGAAATCTCATGCTACTGCTAATGGCATGTCCGTACTGGATGAAAGTGAAGTAGTGTTTCCAGTGATTCAAGTCGGAAGTTATCACTCTCAGTGGATCACAATAGAAAACCCAAGTCAAAAACCAATCTTGGTGCAGCTTGTTCTAAACTCCTGGGAAATTATTGATGAGTGCAAGACTTCAGGAAGCCATTTGCAGCCTTCTCTATCAAGTAGAATAGTTGCTAACTATTCTATTGCTCCAAAGAGATACGGTTTTTCACTAGCAGAGAATGCAGTAACTGAAGCACTTCTTCACCCTTTTAGTAAAGCATCATTTGGTCCAATTTTATTTCAACCTGCAGCTCGATGTCAGTGGAGAAGTTCAGCTTTGCTCAGGAACAATCTTTCTGGTGTGGAGTGGTTAACTCTCAAAGGATCTGGGGGATTGCTTTCTTTGGTCTTGCTTGATGCGTCTGAACCTGTACAGAACTTGGAATTCAAATTAAACATGCCAACCCCTCTTAATCTCTCTTCTTCAGGTGTGCTATATAACATGAAGGATAAATTTCATGCATGTTCCCTGTCATTGTCAAAGGAGCTTCATGCAAAGAACGTGGGGGACTTTCCCTTGGAGGTCAAAAAAATTGAAATCTCTGGAACAGAGTGTGGAACAGATGGGTTCGTGATAAATGGTTGTAAAGGCTTTTCTCTTGAACCTGAGGAGTCTATAAAGCTTGTGATATCATATCATACTGATTTTTCTGCTGCCACTATACATAGAGATCTTGAACTGGCTTTGGCAACTGGTATACTTGTTATACCAATGAAAGCTAGTCTTCCTATCTGTGTGCTTCATTTCTGCAAGAGGTCTTTGTTCTGGACGAGGGTGAAGAAATTGCTCGTCACAATTCTTTTTCTAACTTCTTTATTCTTTCTGGTTATTTGGTGCATCATACCCCAAGTGGTGGCCTTTGGCTCCCATGAGTGCTTGCCTAAGAGTGGAAAAAGCTATATGACATCTGTTAGTCATACTGGAAAATTGTCTCGCATGCATCCCACTGAGAAACAGATTGGCAAGTTCCTCTTCTCCTTTAAATTGAACGGTTTGCTTAGGTCAATTGGGGAAGGTGAGGCTCTGTCAGTTGAAAGTTTCAGTACATGTGAAGATATTCAAGCTGTCTCCCAAAATCAAAGTGTAACTGATCAGAATGTGAATCATTGTGCAGGATATAACTCTGTATCAGATACCCAAAAAGGAATGGAGGTGTCATCCTCTGCAAAGTCGGTAGTGATTCAGAGTTCTAATATATATGAAACCTCAAAAGCTGGTAATCTCACTGTCAAAATTGCAAAAGAAAAAGGGAGGAGGCGGAAGAAGAGAAAGAATTCTGCGACTGCTTTGGTTGGAGTTTTTGATGTTTCAAGTAGTCATAGTGGCAATTCTACACCATCGTCACCCCTGTCTCCTACCTCAAATTCAACACCTCGTCGGCCATCTCCACAGTCTGCTGATGTGGATCGACCTGTTAAGCTCATCAATCCCTTTGCTGATGTTGGTAATCATCAATGTAAAAAAAGTATACACCCCGAATTTGTATCTCAGAGGAATGTCTTGCAGAGAGAGGTAACATTAACGGATGGTGGAAAAAATTCTTGTCCTCCTCAAGAGAAGCCTGCTGCACCTAAAAGATCAGTCAGCAAACCTGTTCTTCTGCCTTCAGCAACCTTCCCTTGTGCTGATAAATCTGCTCCTCGCTTGATGTGTTGTCAACCAGTGTTGGCTTCAAGTTCTGTAATTGCTCATCATTTACGAGCTCCTGGATCTAAACCTCCAAATCAGATGGCAGTTAAAACTGATGAAAAGATGGGTATGGAGGAAAAGTTTACTTATGATATTTGGGGTGACCATCTTTCCAATCTTCCCCTTGTAGGTAGGTCAAAGGAGGTATTGGAGACGCCTCCGTGTGCTTTAGAAAACAGCTCCAGTAGTTTCTTTCTAAGGGGTCCACAGACCCTTATTACCAACTACCAACAAATAACTGTAAGTTCTGACCGTGAAGGTTAATGATAATTTAGTTAAAATCTAATCTGCTGTCTATGTTTGGGTACAAGCACTTACCTCTTAGATAACTTTTATAAAATATATGTGCATAACCATGTTTTGATAAAAGATCGACAAAGTAGGACACAACTAATTGCATCTATAAAACAGATCAATAACCATTTGATAATGGAATGTAGAACTATAGACACACCTGCATAATGATCGAATACCAAGAAAGCATCAAGTTACACGAGTTTTACTTTCGTCATTTTGGAACATGCTTAAAACTATACTTGTCTTGCAAAAATGTTAAATTGTATTTCATACTTAAATCTTGATATATATAATTTTGAGTATAATAATTGCACCATATTGCATGTCAAATTCCTTTAATGAAGTTTTGGATCTTCTTATCATTTAATGCTAGATCATATCATGTAATAGGGTGCCCGCGGTTATGTAATCTAACTACTCCTGCTGGTTGAATTGACATCTTTCATTGGATTAATTGATCAGTTATATAGGGTTTTCACCCTTTCTTTTACTGAGTAAACAATAGGAACAATGGTGATTAGAAACAAGTCATACACGACAAGTGACAACCTAGAAATTTCCTCCACTAGGGAATGACTTCAAATTTATTTGCTTCACTTGAATTTTCTCTTACAATGCCTATTTTCGTCTCTTGTTACTATTTTAGTGCGTCCGAATCATTCCTATTCTCACAACTTCAGTTTCACCTTTTTATTGAAATAGGAAGGAGCTCGCAGGTAATGCATCCGTAAAAATAGCCTTTTTCTAATGCCACTCTCATAGACTACTCTAAGCATATTGCCTGTGGTAATCCAGATTCTCCTTAGAACTGGCTCCTTCTGTTTTCAAAGCTACGGAGTGAATTCATGCATTGTGAGGATTTTTACTTTAATATATTTCCAATTATCATGTTTCTGCTTGATATATTTAACAAGGTGGGTTAGAAGTGTAACTCTTACTTTTTAGCATTTTGGGTATACTTATTTCTTCGTTGTTGGGGAAGGTCTGGGTTATTTGAGGTATGTGAACTTTTCTTAATTATATAACGGCTAGGAGTTTTTTTCTCCAAGTTGCTTGGATCCTAAAAGAAAATGTTGCTGCATCCGTGACGGATCCTCCAAAAATACATAATCTTTGTGTCTTTGGAGGATCCTACATGAATGCAACAACAATTTTTAGAGGATCCAATCATCATAGCACTTGGACATAAGTTTGAGTCTCATTGGCTGAAGAAACTTGTCTGAGACATGTTCTTTTGGTTTCAACACCATAACTTTACTAGAAATGTGCATAACCATGTTTTGATAAAAGATCGACAAAGTAGGACACAACTAATTGGCTATTAAACCAATCTGTAACCATTTGATAATGGGATGTAGAACTATAGACATGCCTGCATAATATGATAATTTACCACCAAGAAAGCATCAAGTTACACGATTTTTTTTTGTTTTGGAACATGGAAAAATACTATGTTTGTCTTGCAATTTTTTTTTAAAATTATATTCTTAGTAATCTTGATATACTCATAATTTTGAGTATAATAATTGCCCTATATTGCATGTCAAATTCCTATAATGAAGTTTGGATCTTCTTATCATTTAATTCTAGATCATCATGTGATAGGGTGCACATTGTTGTGTAATCGAACTACTCCCTGCTGGTTGAATTGGCATCTTTCATTGGATTAATAGATCAGTTACATGGATTTTTCTCTAGGGAATGACTTCAAATTATTTGTTTGCCACACTTGAATTTTCATTTCCCCTTTTTTTTCTTTTTCTTCTAGTGTCTGAATCATTCCCTATTCTCACAAAACTTCAGTTTCACTTTTGTATTGAAATAGGAAGGAGCTTGCAGGTAATGCCTCCGTAAAAATAGACTACTCTAATCTATGCATATGGCCTGTGGTAATCCAGATTCTCCTATAGAACTGGCTCCTTTTGTTCAACGCTCTACAGAGTGAATTCATGCATTGTGATGATTTTACCATAAATATATTTTCTTTTGTCATGTGTCTGCTTGCTGTTATTTAACAAGGTGGGTTAGAAGTGTAACTTGTCCTTTTTAGCATTCTGGGGGTACTTATTTCTTTGTTGTTGGGAAAAGGGTTTGAGTTATTTGAGGTATGTGAATTTTTCTTAATTATGTAACGGCAAGGAGTCTTTTTATGGGAACTGATGGTTGAACACTAGGTTGCTCGGATCCTAAAAATAAATGCTGCTGCACCCGTGAGGATCCTCCAAAAATGCATAATCGTTGTGTTTTTGGAGGATCTGACATGCATGCAGCAGCAATTTTTAGAGGATCCAATCATCATAGCGCTTGGACATAACTTTTGAGTCTTATTGGCTGAAGAAACTTGTCCGAAGCATATATGCGTTCTGTTCATGGATATCTCCTGCTATGGATGTCAATCACGGGGGCATCTCCATGAAAGATAACTTACCATTTCGTGTTTGTTAAATGTCTTCTTTGCTACCTTGCAGCTCTAGTGACTGTGTAATGTCAAACACTTCACAGCCTCTTCCCGATGAAGGTATTGAAATATTCAGTCTGTCCATATTAATTTACGTTATTGCATTTTTGTTAATGTGTGTGTATTAGAAGGTTTTGTTCTGTAGAGAGCACATCATACTTATTTTCCTTGTTCAATTGGTTGGTAAACTAGCAATTGCATGCATTATTCCCAGATGATGATGCCTTTCTCTATCTTAAAGGCAAGCTGGGTTTTCTCAGCAGCCTTTGTTGTTTAATACTAGTTTTAGAATATGACAAATTCAACAGTAAAACTTATCTGATTTTTGAATTTTTTTCATCGAAGAAATCATGAATTTACTGGGATATATGGAAAATTTACCGCAGGTTGGTTAGAAACTTGATCTTCTTGCTACCAATAAGATTGTACATGAAGACTTTTTCTTTATTGCCAGAAATTGATCCGGATACATCTTCTTGATAGAGCACCCTTATGTGTTTAGTGCGAAAATTAGACCCCTAAGTTGATGGTATTACTTACAATTGACGAGAAAGGGAAATGTTCATGTGTGTGCATAACTAGTTGGAATTCAATAGCTTTTGCTTAAATAATGTACAATATATGCGGTTAGAGGTGTTCACGGTTTGGATAAAAATTGATACAAACCAAAAAATCGAACCAAATTGATTAAATGAACCGATTTTATTTACGGTTTGGTTTGGTTTTAGATTTTTAAAAAATCAATAGTATTTGGTTTGGTTATGGTTTTGTTCGAAAAAAATCAAAGAAATAATCGAACCAAACCGATAAATAATACACATAATTTTATAAACAATTTTAAAAATCTTATATATGTTTTTAAATTACTTATGAAAGTAAAAATGTCCAAGGTAAGAACTTCTATCTTATTGGTTTCATGTATATGAGTGTCTATGACAATTCTTTGTGGGACTAAAAATGTCAATGTCTCTTCCTTCTAGGACAAAACTAGTGAATTTTGAAGCTTTATTCATAGTAAATTCAATGATCGAAAGTTTTATAGTGTCAGTTATTCTAACTATTTTTTATTTTGAATGAATTATTGTAACTATTTTCACGTTTTGAATAAATTATTTCTTTTAATTTTATGTATATGGTTAATAACTGAATAATTGAACCAAATCGAACCGAAACCGATAAATATATATTATATTAGGTTGATTTGATTTTGATAATTTTACACCCGATTAAGTTGGTTTGGTTTTGGTTTTGACCAATAACCAATCCAAATCAACCGGTGAACACACCTATATGTGGTATGTGAAATTGAGTAGATATGGCCTTGTGTTGAGAAATCCATTAAACATGTAAACAAATTTTAGAACCCAAATTACCCTAGTAATCATCGTATTCTAAAAATGAAAACCCTAGCCTCACTTCTACAGTAAGTAATCTGATTAGAATTGTAAGTATCATTCTAAAACAAAGGTGATCTACAGGGCCTTCTCTTTCTTCTTTTTCGTGGGCCATTTTCTTCAACAATTTCGAGTTGCTCTATATCTCCAATAATCTGCAATATATTATATGTTTTACATAATAATATCATTAGTCAAAAAATTATTCTAACAAACGACATTATAACGAAGTTCGACTGTACTTACTTTGCAAGAAATAGAGCAATATTGATAGAATTCATCCTTTATTTTTCCTTGGCATATGACACACTTGGGATTTCCCCCGTTTCCTCCTTTTGGTTTCAGCAATATAACTTTGTGATTGTTTATTATATATGGCTGAATTTTCCTAACATCTACCTCACTTTCTATATCAGCTTTTCGAACGGATGCTTTTTCCGATACTTTAAATATCTGCATCATGTTAAAATAGAAGAAGAGATAATTAAAAATATAGCTCTAAGAAATAATTGCCAATATATATATATAAAGAAAATCTCCCCCTCTTATGTTTTGGTGAAGGATTATGTACCTGTAAAAATAGGTGAAGTTCATGTTCAGCTTCTGCATCTACCCTCCAACATGATTCACAAAGAGGTTTGTTTGTGCACTTTTTACAAAAAAATGTACAATATTGATTATGTACCTCACATATACAATTATGTCCATAAAAATCAATATCTAGTAGAGGTTCCAACCATGGTGGACGGAGTTTGTTATCCCTCTCCATATCTGAACAAATAATATAGAGAGGTTTTGACAACAAAAAGAGAAACAAAACTTATTGCTTATATGACAACCTCAACAAATTCAATGTAATCTCACAAGAAGGGGCTGAGTAGGATGTTGCAACTTTACCGCCTACCTTATATAGAGATGTCAATAACCATATTCCTAATTTGTATAGGACTTGAAATCCATGTGAAAAAAGGAAAGGAAGGAAAAAATAGTATTATTCCTAGTAATATTGGGAAAAGGAACGGATTACTTTAGTCATTGTGAATTGGCAAGTATGAAAGTTCTTTTTGGGTCATTAGTTGAATATATTACCAAAAATAAACTTGGACAATTTACTTTTATGGTAACTTTTTTTAATCAAATATACAACGATTTGTTTTATAGGCAAATTTAGCGTAGACTACAACTATTTTTTTACCACAATATTTCGTATGCATTTTAAATATTTTGAATTTATATATTGCATATAAATTAATTTAATTATTTTAGAATTTTTAATCATTTAAATATTACATTATGTCAACACCCCTGAGGTAATCACATCTTGTGGTTATGGCTTACACGGGAAAATATGTTAATGCAAAGGGATTGGCTACAGGAAAATATATTGATTTTTTTATTTTTTGATATTGGTTATTTGACAATTCAGTTTTCTATGAAATTGACGGTATGACAACGAATGGATTTAAAAAATGAACTATTTTTTACCATACTTTTTTATATGCATTTTTAATATTTTAAATTATTATAATTGATAATATCTTTTTTTTTTTTATGTAGTTTTCAAATATTTGAAATTCATTTAGAAAAAACTAAAAGATTATATGTCCAAATTTATTGTCAAAATTAAGCAGATTTAATCTCGAAAAGCGAAAAATATTATTTAGATAAAGTAATTTAATTTTATAATATGAATTTATAAATTAATTTAATTATTTTAGAATTTCATACTGATTTGATTTGTGTACATATAATTGCACAACTTGATAATTACGTTATTTTACAGGTGCAATTTGAGCTAGAAATTCTAATTAAGTTAAACTAAGACGAAACAAAAACAAATTGAATTAATTTCGGTTTGAAATCTAGTCGAAATTTAATAAAAACAGAACGATTCAATCAATTAATAATGTTAGTTAACACGAGTAATATCAAACTCGTCTCATAAATTTGGACAAATAGAATATGATGCTATTAGTCTCAAACAAAACATAAAAAAAAAAGAAAAAAAAAAAGACAAAACTGAACGACAAAATGAAGAAGACTTGATAATCAAAAAAGATATGAAATGCATGTCATATGTTCATAGCAACTGAAATCTTACTCTATGCTATTGAATGTATGTTGATGCAATAAAAAAATAATCTAATTTCAAGTTGTAAAGCAAAATAGACAAAATAGATAGAGATAAATGAAACGACAAGAGAAAGAGCATGTCAAACTATCTTATATTAGGCATACATCACTATCAGATACACTAATTTTACCTCTACTTTCAAACAATTACATATATTACCACTTTTAATAATTTATACCATATATTATTGAAGATACAATCAATACCCATATCCCTTAAAACTAGGATTGATTAATTATTTTAACATTTAAACTCCAAAATTAGTGTTTTAATAAAAACAATGAGTATGAGTTAGAGTCAAACTCTAACTCTTCCTCTTCCCTTAATCAGTCGAAATTTACTGTGAGGAAACACTCTATTAAAATATATGTTCTACAACTTGTCAACACACACATCAAATTCTTAGCCTTTGATTATCTCACTCTCAAACCAATCCCACGAATTCACCATTTTTTCTCGCAAGGGGAGACACCTCTTGCGCACAGAGACAATGGAAATCGTTGTAAGCAGAGATTTCAAGACCAATAGATTTATCAAATTAGACATTAACAATGGTACTGCATAGATCAACCAAGAAACTTTGCATCACTTCTCCCGTCGGATCTAGGCGCAGTGAGCAACACTGATGAATCAAAAGGTGAAGCAAACACTGTTGCAGTGAGATGCTCTGACCACCCACGAACGTATCAAAAAGTTTCAATTAGTGGAGATTTACGCATGTATTTGACACATTATTGAGATACGATTATATGTATCTAGTTTTTATCAGTATAACTTATTAAGTATGTATGTATCTAATGAATTTATTGAAGATTTACACATTATTGAAAATTTACGCATGTATTTGACACAATTTGTTCTTGTATGATACTCATATATCTATGTGTTTAATTTATTGGATACATTATATATTGATAATAGATATATCAAATTAATAAATTCATTATTTTAAGAGTAATAAAATGAAACAAATCAAATTACATGACCAATATATACATGTTTTTATCTTTTATTAATAATATTAATTTATTATTAAAAAATAATAAAATATTTCTGTCACGACCTGAGCCTACACCTTGGACGTGGCCAACATTCGAGAACCATTGCTGGTCCCCAAACGAACCCTTATTCTGGCTGACTACAAGGACTAACTCAAGCATACATAAGCATCAAATTGAAAGAAACGTTTAAAACAGTTTACTGAATCTCAAACATTCGCTGAATATATTGAGTATGAAACATTAGTTTTTAATAAAACATCTGAAACTGAAAGACTCTCCAAAATTGTCTATCGATGAAGCCTCTAATGTATACAAGGATGAGTGTTGGGACAAGACCCACGACTCCTCAAGAGAACTACTAGTAGCAACTCATAAAAACTGAAGTCCTCCAGAAGCAAGGAGGTCTTACTCAAAAGTTGATGGAATGATCTCAACGGACTTTTGCTGAGGATCCTAAGAACTTGTATCTGCATCATTAAAAGATGCAGGTTGAATGACATCAGTACATTGAATGTACGATTATGGAATATAACTGAATAACAAATAAGTGAATGAAAGGGCTAAAATAGATAACAATGTACTCAAGTTGAACGTAAAGAAATAAAAGAGTTAAATCATTTAAAACTTTACAAAATACATTCTCATCTCTGAACTCAACATAATAAGTGATATATAAAAATACACTTTAACTCTATTGGGATATTCTGTAACTGACAACCATCACTATGAGCTACGTGATGATACAACGTCTCGCCCACGCTTCCAGAACTGTCTTATACCTTGACGGGGTATAGAACATCCTCAACTAAGTGGAACCACTAAGCTATGCTTAAAAAGCAATAAAGAATCATGTAAAAAGTATGACCCTTTACCCATGTTGGCATACATGATTTATGGGGGCTGTGAGTTGCTTGTACTCTCCTCCATATCGGTGCTCAATATTACTCCCAATAATATATACTCATCTTCATATGTTTTAAAAAACCATATCTCTTTCTCTGGTTTGAGATAATTGCTCAAACTACCCTCTTAAAAGAGGTAACTACTCTTGAAATAACTTTTGAACTCATAACTCATTTAGAAATCTCAGTTTCTCTTTTATCAATGTAAAAATTGATGTTGTTGGAATACATAGTCCCCTTATACTCATACTTGAAAACCCTTTCTCAAAAACATTTCAAAATCATATTATAATATGATCATTGATGACTCGGGAAGTCATATTGCATAAACATTGATGACATACTCGATTGTCATACTAATCATGTTTTAGAAACTCTTTTCTCAAAACTCATCTTTACTTTCTCAAAACTCAGTTTAAGAACTCAAGTGTTGACTTTAAAAGGATTTTCAAACTTTATAACTCAAATTATAGGGTTCACGTGGAATTATGGAGATCAACAACTCAACTCAGGGATCTTAATAGAAATAAAAAAACTCAGAACTCATAACTCAGGACTAAAGAACTCGAAACTCATAACTCAACGATATTTCTCCTCTAAAAAATACTCAATTCATAGAGTTCATGCTGAAATATAGACATGAACGAATTAACTCAAAAATTTAAATGCATAACATATAAAAATCAATAATAATGAATAGAATTTTAAAAAGAAACAGGAACTCAAGACCTCAAAATCAACATATCTCAAGAATACTCAAATCCAGGGATAGAATCCTAAATTACTCTTTTACTGATTTGAAAGTAGATGTAGGGCGTGAGGACGAACTAGTACAATACTAAGATAGCCTTACATACTTGAAAGAATAAGGTTCTTGAAGAAGAACTTGATTAGAAGCCTTGAAACCCTAGCTTGAAGGAGAAAAATCAAGAAAACCTTTCTTGAGATTCTTGAATTACTTTCTTGAAATCTCTATGGCCAAGAATTATGATTTTTATTAGTGATTCATAATTTGAGTTGGAAAGAATGAAATTCTTGGAGAAAGACTTACCATGAAGAATAATCTTGAAAAAGATTGAAAGAATCTTGAATGGAATCTTCTACTTTGATTTTTCCTTAGGGTTTGAGAGAGAAGAGAATGATGGATTAAGAGATGAAAATTTGATTGTTTCCGGTCTTTAATTAGTCAAGAAATTCGTTTAGGGTTTTTTTAGAGGTAAAAAGACAAAAGCGATCCTTTTTAATGTTTTCTCGTCAACTAATTCGTCACAACATTGTATTAGGTTACTAAAATGGTCATAACTTTTTAATAAAAAATTGTTTTGACGCGAAATTAGCGGCGTTGAAAAGAAGATTAAAATACCTTTAATTTGATAGGTTATGGGCCACGTAACTCTTTATATTCTAAGAGATATGGTAGTTTGAAGTTGATCCAAGTAGAATCTTACATCAAAACTTAATCGGTAAGGAAACTTTCAACTCAACTTTGTGCTAGGAATTTCTAGTGACCTTAATTGATATCCAAAATCATTCCCACACTAAAGAATTTACCTTTTCACATATGAGGAATTTAAAAATCACCCGATATGACCCTACAAGTAAATGAAAAATGGTTCGAGTCTAACTTAGAAATTTTTGGGGTGTTATAATTTCCGCCTTATATTAAAAAATTCAATTGATTTAAATTTATAGAATTAATTGTCATGTATTTTAAAAATCCTAAATTACTCCTTTAATTAAGGAAATCACTTACAAACAATTAAAATAGATTAATAAAATATGTATCTCGAGTTTAAAATTCGGCAGATACATGTATCTAGCGGATTCAGACTCATGTTTCCAAAGAACAAAATATGGTAGATGAATTAATATTTGAAACTACCAGGAATTCTAGTAATTAGGACCTAAACTAATGAGATTTATGTAATTGCCCAATAGTTTAACCATAAAACAAGATAAAAACTGAATCTCTTAACAAAAAGTAGCATTTCATATGATTACGTGAACCTTAACTATTTCAGTGAGTATCTGTTATTTTTGACCCTCACAAATAATGAATAACTTTGCTCAGATGGAAAGTACCCGTATCAAATATGCTTCAACTCCTTAAGATTTTCTTTAAAGTTGGCGGGGGGTGAAAATGATTTTCACACTTTAAAAAAAAAAATAGATTAAAAGAGAAAATAAGGCAAACAAATTAAAATGGTGAAACATAAGAACATATAAAAGGTAAAACGGTAAAGTGTCAAATGTCTTTACACTATGTGAAATTTAGTTAAAAGGTCTCCAGTAAATACTTCAATACAAAAATGCTCTTGCTTTCCATAATCTGGTCCAAAAATACAGGTGTGGCCAGTAAAACATTTGCTTTAGAATTTTGAGCCTCAAAATTATAATAGTAAAGTTTATGATCTTAGTTTCACTTGAAATAATATTGAATATTATAAAAGAGATACAAAATTTAAATTCAAAAACAAAAAAGAGAATAACAATCTACTTTTTATCAACAATATTTTAAAACTTTGAATTAAAGAAATCAAATTTTCATATTAATAAATAAAGTTTTCACAACAATATCCAAGATAATATATTGCAAATAAATGGCCAAACTTTTAATAACTAGAATTATTTCTTATTTTTAATAGTGTGGGTTAGCTGCAAACCCCGACAAATTGAATTAAATAAAGGGATTGTGTTACGGTTGATGAGTCGGGGATTTCGACTCATTTAGGGCTTAATTTTTACAGTTTATTGTCCTAAATGCCTACTTTATGCTCTAAACTGATGTTAAAATGCTAATTTGCAGTAATGAAGGCAAAAGAACAAGGCAAGGACATTATCGGGCAAAAAGGAGCAAAACAATTGAAAAATTTGAAGAAAAACAAGGTTGAGGATCACCAAAAACACTCGGCGAACCGCCGAGTGGTTCTTCAGCTCGCCAAATGTTCTAGAAGGCCAGTCCTGGGAAAGAGCCAACTCGGCGATGAAAAACGCAACTTGGCGACGCACCGAATGGATCGGCGATGGCAATTCTGATTGCCTAAAGTTACAGTGAGAAAGTGATAAAGGGGACGGAAAAAACGACGATGGCAAAACACACTCGGCGCATCACCGATTTGGACGACGATGAACGACTTACTTCGGCGATCTGTCGTGAAGCTGAAACTATGGAAGAGTATAAATTCGATTTTTAAAAGATGAAAAGGGGAGTCTTCCAGTTCTTCCAGTCCTCTTCTAGTTCTTCCAGTCCTGCTTTCATGCAACACATTCTAACTCTGGGTTTTTGATTCAAACACTATTTTTAGTAGTTTTTGAGTAGAATTTTGAATTGAGTTTTGATTTGAAGTTGACTCCAAGCATTGTGAAGACTTGAATTTTGTTACTTAGCTGATGGAGAACATAGTTGGTAATAATTTCTGGCTTTTAATGATGCGTGGCTAAACCCCCATTCTTAGGGGTGTGATTATGTGATTAAATGCTCTAATTAGCTTATGGGTGTTATTATTTACTAATTTAAATATTTATTTGAAGTGGATTTGATTGATAACTGTATTTTAATTCATGAATTGTAGTTGCAAATGTAGTTCTAACTTAGTATTCTAGGGTTGCTTGAGAAAGATGTTTTAAAATTAAGGCTATCAATTGATGATTGTAGTGATTGGGTTATAGTTGATTCAGCTTGAGAAAGTGAATCTGAACTCACTCCTACCAATCTAGCTCGAGAGAGTAGATTAATTGAGATTTTGGGCTATTCATATTTTTATGCTTGTCGAGGTTTGAGAGAACTCGCTTGAATCGTGATAGCTGATTGAGAAGCCTAGCCTAGCCGCTAAGATTCAACATCTTTTAGTAAATTATAATCACCCATATAGAGAAATTAGCATTTAATCGATCACATCCCCGAAAATCTTTCTCTACTTGATTATTACCCTATTTTCGTAGTTGTTAATTGTCACTCTGAACCCCGCCCATTTGACACTAGTTGTCTACCCCTTCAATTTACTTTAATTGTTTTCGATAATGTTTACCTCTACAAATGACTAGAACACTTCTGTTACTTCGTGATTGAATTCTCTTCCGTATCACTCCCTGTGGGATCGACCCAAGCGCTTTGTTGGGTTTATACTAGATTGCGATCGCTTACACTTAGAATTGAATTAAGCGTAGTTGAGCGTTATCAACGGTCAAAAAATATAAGTAAATAGTGAGTTTGAAACCTCTGTCATCTAGAAAGAGAAAAAAATATATGCAAGTAGCTGGGGTTTGGAACCTCCACCATTTGAATTTTTTTTTTTTTTAAATTTCAAAATACAAACATGTAATATTGTATTTTTAATTCCAAATAATATCACTTGAAAATAAAAATTTGTATTTTAATTCCAAATAACCCAAAAAAATGTGTATTGTGAGTTAAAAAAAAAGTGTTTACCTTAATTTGATACTTCCTTTGTTCAATTTTACTTGTCACTTATTTCTAAAATAGATTTTCTCATTCCTCGCACTAAAATGATTAGAGATTGTCGATCGTCTACTTTAAAATAAATGATCAAATAAATATCATTTTCTTAACAATACTTATATTTACTAATTTTACGTCATTGATATACTTTGAAAAGAAGAATAATGAAGAGAGACAGTCAAATCTATACACACTATATAATAGTTTTTTTTATTATTATTTTTTTGAATATATGGAACATATAAAAACTAAGAGATGGGAAGAGAGATTTTGGTATTACTTTCACAAATACTATTTTGAAGTTTAGGACAACTAACAAAGTGTTCACCTTTGTATCCAAACAGAGTTTTATCTCTCTCTAATATATGTACATGATTAGTCATATTGACATAACATGAGATATATACACCAGTATAATATTTTAGCAGTTTGGAGATAAATTTTATATCACGTACCTCATATGCTGTGTAATTGAATAATTGTATTCCTCCTTTTATTAAATAGGCAATCAGATTATCATTATTCATTTCCTTTAACGTAAACATGTTATCTACCTTTTCGTCTGCCTCGAACTATTGAGTAACGCTGAGTACATACCTAGTATAATACCCATGTTCACTCCATTCATGCCTCCACAATCACCATCGGTATGGGCCATCTTCAATATTAGGCTGAGGTGGAGTTAAGTGGGAGTTTGTGGGTTCTGACGAACCCAATAGTTTTTTTGTAGACTCTGTATTTGTATTAGAAAATTAAATAAATATATATGTTTATTAACTTGTAAACCTCCATTTGATTGTTCAGTGTTAAGAAATGAGTCATGAAAATGTTTTCCACACAATGGTTGAGGGTCCAAACCCTACTATCAATAATAGTTTTTGTTTTTATTTTTATTTTTAAGGAATTATGTTTTACAATATTTTTCTCTTATGTCCTAAAATTTAGAACCCCAAATTTCTACCTTACTCCAATATTTGACCAAATAATTTGGAGACGATCCTCATAGTTGAATTGTTATTCATCTTTAATTTGCAAAAAATAATGACAAATGACAATAATAAGATTTACTTTAAACCATATATTATTACTCTTATTTAGAAATGAGAGTGTGGGTATACTAACAAAGCTTCTTGTACAACTCTAGAGTGCAGTGTTAGTACACCTACACTCTCATTTCTAAATAAGAGTAACAAGAAGCTTTGTTAGTTGTACTAAATTAAATTTTTTCAAATTTACCGCTTTTTTTCCTAGATTGATGGTCTGTATTGTTTTTTTGGTCCTTCTCCTTTGAACATGTGTACTTTAAAGTGTTCTTTTTTTTTCATTCTCAAATCCTTTGTTTCTTGGAATTTTAGAATATATTCGTTTGACATAGTTGAAAATTGAGGAAAGAAAATTTCTGAATTAACCTTGGTTTCTTCTTGGAGACCATCATTTTACACAGTTTAATCATCGCGGAATAACCTCTGAAGTTGTCTTTAGCTTTCTATTTTTTTTCATTTTAGTTTAATGTTTAGGGATAAGAATTGTTCATATTTGATTTTACTCATCATGTTTTATTGATGGAATCTATGTGCTTTTGGTGTTGTTATGGAATCTGAAGGAAGAACTTCTTACACTACTGAAGTGTTTGATGAAATGTCCAAAACAATTGAGCAATTTTTTGTTTTAAATGTTAAGATGATCTTTCTTTTGGAGAACTAATCTTTCACATGATTTACGCACCTACGTACGTCTTAAAAATTATGTAAACAAGCCTTACCAGGAATACATAATCAATTATATAATTTATATCTATTTATTGAGTAGGCGTTAGTGTTTAAGAGGGTGTTTGAATTGACTTAAAACTTGGTCAAACCTACATTTAAGTCGATTTTTAACATTTTATATTTGATATATTTCTTTATAGATAGTCGTTTTGCAATGTAAAACTGTTGGAGCTTCTTCTTGAATGTCATAATATGACTTGATTTGTGTGATATTTTGGGGTTATAGAATGACATCCAGTTCTCTATTTGAATGTATTTGTGAAGCGTATAATTTAATACTCGACACTACAATGAATAAGAGGGAACGTGATGAACTTCCTGTTAACGGGTATTAACTGGAAGGCTCTTGATATTTTTTTATTGCGACTTTATCAAATTTCTTCATATTGAAACTTTGCCGTTAATTAATTTTTAGCAGAGGAAAAATATGTGAACCACATCACATAATTGTTCTAAGATGGCAGGTAGTAGAAGTGTGCTTTGTGTTATATAGAAAATAAATGTACGAGCAATGAGAAAATTAGGAAAATCAATCGCTAATCATTTTAAGAAATAAAAATTGATTGAGCCAAAAACTTTGTAGAGACAATAAACAATCTATGTGATAAGTGTTGAAGAAGAAGGAAGCTGGCGATTGGAACATGTCCAACGAAGCTGACTGATGTGTCTACAACAAGTGTTGATGAAGAAGGAAGCTGATGATTGCAACATGTCAAAGGAACAGGTCCAACGATGTTGATTGACGAGTTTACAGCACTGCTGTAGAATTAGAGTTGCACTAGGATTAGACTACTTATATTAATTAGGATTATATTACGACTAGGATTATATTACGATTAGGATTAAATTATGACTAAAATTATATTATGACTAGGATTAGATTATTTATAATTATTTTATTATTATAGTAGTAATAGATATTGTAATAGGACTCTAAGTATAGTTAACTCAGAACTATACAATTCTCTCCCTATATAAGGAGCTTGTAACTCAACATTATTTTTATCAATACAATCCTTGATTTCTCTATTCCTAGACGTGAGATTTTTACAATAAGATCCAGTGGTAAGTAGAAGCAACACAGATTACTTTGGTCTGTACATCTGATTCTGCCAACATACATATTTGAAAACGTATCTATCATAACTTTATCATTTTTCTATATATATATATATCTTCTGTTTGTGTCAATGATACTAGCATATAAGCTTATCCTTCATAAATGTAAAGCATCAACTATTTGAAAATATGAAGTGTTGAATCCGTGTTGACACGGGCCATGCCCATCTAGTATATAATATATACTGCAATATGCTGGTAGCAAAAAAGAAAAGAAAAGAAAACACTTAAACAAAAGATACATACTAGTACTAACTTAATTTCAAGTAAAATAACAATTATTCTCTAATTTCAAGTAAAATAACAATTATTCTCTAACTGATCTAAACACATATATATCTACTACCAACATATAAGTGGCAATAAGCATGAGCGTCAATATGTATGCTTCAGTTGTGTGCTTCACCACAAATTCAACTACTTGACTTGTTGGTTGGAGCTTGCCATTATATATCAAAATCTCTGGTTCAATCCTCAACAACAACATTAGTTTATTTCATTGTTCATTTTGCTCTTATGTTGTTATATTAATTTTTATGGCATTTTTCTTCTGTATTTTTATATAATTTATTTAGTCATACATTTCACAATAAATATTTAGAATTTGAATGTACTTTTCTAAAAATTTAGTTAAATTATTTAATTTGATTAATTTTTAAATTTAAGATATGTAAAAAGTGAAAGCACAATAATTAACAAAAAATATTTGAAAGACATATTAAAATGTGATTAACTCTCAAAATCTCACATATGCCACATAAATTGAGACAACATGAGTATCATATATTATTTGAAAATTACGTTCAGAGTATATACAACTTAAAGTATTTAAAAACATATTGAAAATTTGATTAATTCTTGAAATTTCACATGTGCCACGTATAAATTGAGACATGAAAAATAATATATAATATTTTTAAAATTACGTACTTAAAATATATTAAAAATTGATTAACTCTCAAATATCATACATGCCACATATATTATTTAAAAAATACATTTAAAATATTATAAAAATAATTAATAATAAAATCATAAAATCAAAATAAATAAAATAATATATATTGGGCCCGGACGGACTTTTGTATCTAGTGTTTCTATAAATGCGGAGGACTGGAGGTTAATTTTTGAACAAATTAATTGTAGCCACAAATGTCATTTTCCACTGCAAATAATCTGCAACCATAATTATTAATTTTTTTCTTCCTCCCCAATGTAGTATTCTTAAAACAATAAATGATCTTTTTTAGAAGATGAGTACTTTCTACTCCATCATATCATCATGAAGAAGTTATTACTATAACAAAAGAAGAATTTTGCAGTAATTATTTTACTATAATAATACTTTAAAAATGTGAATTGTGAGTTTTAAAAAATAACACTTAAGACATAGTCTACTTTCAAGTCTTCTATTGTAGGAGGAGGACTTTTGCATCATATGCTCCTTCCTGATTTCTAGCTGGCCAGAGGCAATGGATAGTAAACTGATATTGTGAAATATCAATTTTATAACTTTTAGTTTGACAAATTGTGGAAGGCCATTGCAATACATATTGCATATTATGAAATCATTGGTTCTCCACCCTATAATAAATTATATTAATAACTAATATATAAATCAAATGGTGTGTTTCCATATTAACTATTTGTCGCGCCTCATTCTTCTCAAAAACAGGTTATGCAACTACGTGACAACTTTTTTAGGATTATTTAAAAGAGAAGAGTAGTCACCTAACGAATTAAAGGAGTGTTAATACTAATCTATCAAATAAATTAATTTTAAAAGGTTTGTGAAATCAAAGATCGAGTAAGAGTTCAGGTTACCTCGAAAGGGAGGTATTCAACGCCTCTCGAGGTCGACAAATACGGGTCCCAATCATATCTAATATTATTATGTGGGGGTTAAACATGTGACAAATAAGGTCACTAATTATAAGTTCATTTTATTAATTAAAGACAAACTAAGTGATAACAGAAATATTAAATTTAGTACTAGACAAGTAGTGAGTTAATATTTAACAAGTATGACACAAATAAATAAAATAAGATAAGAGGATATAATTTCAAACAAATAATATAAAAGAATTAATATGTTGTAGTTGATTAAGCTACCCCAAATAATTCATACAATAATATAAAGGAAAAGGAAAATAAATTGAACCTGAGCTAAATTATCCTTCTTGGATCAACGCCCCACTTATTACTCGGAAGACAAATAAGAGTTTTTCATTTTTATGCTCAGGGAAAGTTACATCCTTTCCGAAAGACCTATCTAACCCTACTCCTCTTAATTTCAATTATTATTTTAAAAGTGTCATAACCCGAACCTACACCCTGGATGTGATCGACACTCGAGAATCATTTCTGATCCCCAAGCGAATCCTTGACCTGACTAACTATGACTCACATGACTCATAACGATACGTGAAAGCTTAAATAGATGAGCATTTAGACATTTAAAGGGACGTTTTAAAACACTGTCTTGAAATACTTAACATAATTCATAAGTTAAATAAGCATCCTCAAAAACAATGGAAAACATCTAATTATGTCCGTCTATGAAGCCTCTAACTTTTTCAAGATAGATGTCGGGACAAGACTCACGACACCTCAAATACTTATAAAAACTGAAATGAAATTGGAGTCTCCCGAAAGCAAGGAGGCCTCAGCAAATACTGTCTACGAGTGTAAGATGATCTCAATGAAACACCTATTGATGATCCTGAACACATGTATCTGTATCATAAAAGATGCAGGTCAAATGACATCAACACATTGAATGTACAAGTATATAATATGGTTGAATGAAAAATTAATTGAACTGAATGACTGAAAGCAACACAACTGAATCAATACATGAACATGAAGTGTAAACCATGTAAGCTTAACAATAAGATATGCAATAAAAGCAATATGAAAATAATATACTTTACTTGTGGGGAGTTTTTCTAACCGACAACCATTACCATGAGCCTAACAATGATACAACGTTTCACCCACGTTGCAAGGGTCATCCTATACTTTGTTGGGATATATGATGATACTGTAACTATGGATCTATCTAATAGGCCTTTTTAGAGGCAGTGAGGAGTCGCATGATGAATCAATGCTATCCTATCCTACACTGGCTACGTAGTTTTATGGAACTTTTGAGTTATAAAAGACTCTAACCCAATTTGGTGCTCGATACTACTCCCAAAATAATAAATATCAATTATGATCAATTCATCCTTTACAAAGAAAGGGAAAATTACTTTGCTGAAGTACTTTTCAAAAACATAACTCATACTTGTATTTAAACGTATACTAATGGACTTATCTTTCATGCCTAAGATCGATATACATAGCACTGAAAATGTCACGCCCTAAGCCTACACCCTGAGCGCGACTGACACTCGAGAACCATTGATTGCCCCAAACGAACCATTGGCCTGACTTAACTCTCAGAGGAAGACTTACTCAACAATAAAAGAGCCTCAAAATCAAATTTTACTCAAAATTTTTAAAAGAAATAACTCATAATGTTTAAAAACATTCACTGGCCAAAAGAGGCAACTCGAATCTTAACATTAACAACTGAAAATGAAAAAAACTTATGAACTACTACTGTCTATATATCTATGAAGCCTCTAATATTATGAGGGATGTCGAGACAAGACCCCCGATCATCCTAAAAAAACTGAAATAACATGACAGAATTAAATGAGGGAACCTCCGGAATCAAGGAGGCTCACCAAAGCTAACTCGAACAGCTATGGTATCAACAAAGCGCCTATTGATAACCTTGATCTCTTGTATCTGCATCATGAAACGATGTAGGACAAATGACATCAGTACATTGAATGTACGATCATGTAAGTGTAAAACTAAACATAACACCAAAGCTTGAACTGGAAGGAATGAAACATACTTACCTCAACTTAACCTTAACTGAACTCAAGGATACGTAACTCAAAGCAGTATAAAAACAACAATAAAGATGCAGTTTATATAAAGAAATTAAAACAGTAGATAAAAACTTAGTGTATCTAAAAATACAATAATAACTCATATTTTTATGTAAAGATACAAAATAACTCTGTTTGAGAGATTATCTAACCGACAACCATCACTATGAGCTATGTGATGATACGTCTCGCCCACGCTGCCAGAACTCATATACTTTATCGGGGTATATGACTACTCACTAAGTGGATCTACTAAGCTATGCTGAAACAGCAATAAAGAATCATCTAAAAAATATGACCCTTTCTACCCACGTTGGCTACATGGTTTATAGGGCTGTGAGTTGTTTGAACTCTCCCCCATATCGGTGCTCAATACTACTCCCAAAATATAACTTAGCTCATATGTTTTTTTTTAAAAAAATATTTCCTCATCCTCTACTTTGAGATTATTACTCAAAATATTTCTCTAAAAAGAGATGGTACTCAAAATTTCTCATGAATTTCTTTGGAAATTTATGTTTCATCTCATCTTAAATGTAAAAACATTTACTCTTGGGAATACTTAGTTGCCATATATCATTTAAAAAAAATAAACTCAACTCTCCTCATCCTTAAACTCAAGTACTCAAGTCTTAAAACAACTTTAAAAGATTATAAAAGACTTTTCAAAATGACTCGAAAGAACTCTCAAGACCTAACTCTTAACTCTACCTTGAATATGAATTATGAGTTCAAGGTTTAGGATTCATGTTATGAATGATCTCTCGATGTTTATATGTAGTTTTAGAGTAGTTAGAATCAATAGGGAATAAATGTATACTTTAAAAGGACTAAGACGGAGCAAACGACGGAACAAGGGTGGGGGAAGGTGACCCTGGAGCAATGCTGACTTCAGAGACTGATTTGTGGCGCACTGCTGGGGCGCCGCACCAGCCTTTCTAGCGCATCTGGGGCGCGCCGCCCCATCCCCTCCTCAGGCCAATCCGATAATTTTTTTCTCTCGTTTTCTGAACCTAAATAACTTTTAATCGATTTATTTCCTCAAGTTTTCCTTAGATTCAATTAACCAATACATGTACACAAAAATCTACTCAAAAACAACTCTTAAACTCACTACGATTATCTCAAGAACTCATCAAACCCATCCTAATTCAAGAACAAAAGCAACACTTCAAGAACACTTTTCAAGAACTTAAATCTTTCAACATTTATGGATGAATTCAAATATGTAAACCATGATTGGTGATGTTTGACGTAATCAAAGATACAACTTCTAATTCAGGTGTCAACAATTGCGTGCAGTTATATAACCCAACCGAATGGGTTGGGGTCGAGTCCTAAGGGAGTGGTTGCAAGAAATAATAGAAAATTAAAATTATGTTCTAATCAATCATAGCTATAAGCATTAACGAATAAAAGCATATTAAATCAAAAAGTAACACGAATGTCATTTATAAATGTGGGGTTTTGTATTCAACTAATGAACAAAAGCAACAAAAATATAAAGATGCGAGATAGGGAGACGGGAATCTTGGGATGTGATAGGAAAATGGGATAAAATACACTATTGGGTAAATGCTATTGATAGTAAATCGCCGAATATTTGTAACTAGGCTAGACTTTAGTGGGGTAAATTCTCTCTCGAGCAACTTACCCCGAATCAATTCGGTTTCTCTCGAACACCGAGTTGCAGCATTTAAGCGCAGCCTCCGCCTTAGCCCATTCACTCTCTCAAGCTGAATGTGTGGGAGAAGGTCTAGGATTCACTCTCCCGAGCTAAACCCACGACGACCCAATAACCACCAGCTATCGATTTAGTAGTCTTAATTTTAAAACCTCTCTCTCGAGCAAGCCAAAAACACTAAGATGAAATCGTATTTGCAACTACAATCCCATTAAGTTCAAACACAACTACTAAATTAAATCACATTTAAACAGAAAATAGACTAACAATAAGCAATACCCAACAAGAAATTTAACCCATATTCACAAAATCACACCCCAAGAATTGGGGTTTTAGCTAGACATGAAAAAGAGATAAAAATCAATACTAACAAGTGTTTCCATCAAGTGGGTACGATAGAAAATGTCTTTAAACACGTCTAGGATGAAGATTCTTGGATACCCACTTCTAATTTCTTGGAGTTGAAAACCTTCAAAACCTTCAAGCTCAAGAATAATGTCTCCCATAAACTCTAAGAACTAAAAATTGAAAATATTCTAAGTCTCAGTAATTCTCTACAACTTGACAAATTTCTTAATTATTTGATCGATTGATTCTACGCTACAGAATTAAATAGGTATTTATAGTTTTTGAAAATTTGTACTGCAAAGGACCACTCGACGCAGTTAGTCGGGATCGCCGATACACTCTGTGATCCGCCCTTTGGTCTGGTTCATCGCCTTTCAACATCTTCGCGTTTTGATTCATTGGGCGACAGGGAACTGCTTCGCGGAACTGCTCGGTGATGCGCCGACTGCTCTCTTTCCTTGCAGACTTGATCTTTTCTTTCAGGGATCAGCACACTGGACATTAGGTGAGATTTGAGACCTTTCGGCGATTCACTTAATAGATTAGGCGATCTTCAGGCCGTCTTTTCTTTCTTCTTTCAGCCGCTTTGTTCCTTTTTGCCAAGTAGTGTCCATGTTTTGCCTCAAATTCCAAATACCTGAAACTTAAGGATTTACATAAGTTATTGAGATAAAATATGCATTTGAGATCACTAAATCTATCAAAATAAAACCCTAAATGAGTCCAAATCATAAACTGATCAACACCCCCAACTAAAACTTTTGCTTGTCCTCAAGTAAAACTCAATGTCAGCAGTTCAAAAATGATATCTCAAACCGTGCTACACAAGACTTAATCATGAATGTACACAACAAGACTCAACTTACTCATGTAAGGATCAATTGTATACTCAAAGACTCAAGTTGTGACACACCATTATCAAAGATTCTCAAACTCACTATACTTGCTTCAAATACAAGTTCACGCTCAACAAAGGTATTTACATGCCCTCACACAAAAGAATGATTCCATTTTCACACACAATGGTTTAATCATTTAAAGTTTCGAAATCAAATGCAACACTCACACTCACAAAGAAGAACACTATGCATGCTTTCACCCATAGATTTGCCCGTATTTTCCAATTGACAATTGCTTCAGCTCACTCAAGATAAAAAAGATCTTTTCAAGGCTTATAATGAGGCTGAGTGCAATGGTATGGTCATTTAGGCTCAGTGACTTTCATCCTCATGAAATGTAGAGCTCACAACACTTTCTTTCCTCTCCTTTCGTCATTTTCTTTAGTGTTCATAAGTCATCCCGTTATTCACTTTCCATGGATTGTTCGAAACCCCATTCCTTTTTGCATTTTTGTAACTTTATTCCACGTCTATTTCTTTTTCATTCTTTTCTTTTCTCTTTTTTTTTTGTATGGAGGGGGTTCCATTTTTCTCAACACCATGGTTTAAAGGAGACTTTTCTTGCACTTCTTGACTTGCCTTTCTCTTTTCACCACACCCCCAACTTAGGCTTTTGGTCTAAGTTGGCTATTCAATCAACCATAAATCAATAGGATTATAGGTAGTGGATTAAGAGAGGTCATGTTTTCATCAAGTGTCTTTCGAAGAAAGGTAAGACTCAAGGGGTGTTCAAGAGAGGTTCACACAGTCACAAGGTAGGTCATACGAGGTATATGTCAAAATGGCTCACACTCTTAGAAGTTGCCTTAGATCATATCAAGAGATAGTCTTGCTTAGTTGACGGGACCAATGGGGGAAATTCTAGGTATTATCATGCATGGTTCACAGTAAGCTCATCACACAAGGCATCGACACTAAAGTCAAACAGGATTTCACACTTTTGCTAGTGTGCATTGTTCATCACAAGAGAATCAATTTGATACTTGGCTCGTCACAACAAGATGAAAAGAGTTCACATATTATCTATGTAACTTCACATGGTCTCATCGTAGCCGCACATTCATGTTCATTCCATTATAAGCACTATTTGAGTCATCGATATTGATCAAAACCAAGATTCAAATTTGCCAAAGAACAGCCACATTCAAGTACATACAAGAGTGGGCAATTTTTTTTAGAAGGGTTCAAAATCATTTACAATTAAAGCCAAATGAGCCACAAGCTCAAACATCCGCGAAAAGCAGTGTATAACATAATATTAAGCATAATGACCCAAATATAAAAACAAAGCATCAATCACAAAAGAAAGGTGGGCCTCACCCCACCACAAATAAAAGTATTTGTCCTCAAATGTAAACAGTTCAATACTATCCAATTTTTAAAATAATGAAAGACAAAGAAAGAGGTAAAGAGGGGTTCCTGTCTACTCAGTTGATCCATCTGTGTCTGGTGCATTGATCTGGATTTGGGCATCAGTGCCCATAGTCACCGTGAGAGGAACAATAGCACTAGACTCATCAAACACTACCACGGGTGTATCCGCCAAAATCTCTATACAATTGAGAAAAGTCCCTAGGCCCATGAAGGAACAGAGGTGTCTCGGGGAGTAGGCTTCTTGCCCTTTCTTTTATCTCTAGATGGGTGTTCTTGCTTGCCCTTCTTTGGAAGATTCAACCTCTCTTCATTCATTTTAAAATTCAGTGCTATAATCTTTTGAGGTGGCACGATTTTAATAGCAACTTTTGGTCTAACCATGTCTACAAAGCTTCGAGGCAAAGCTAGAAAATATTTGAAAAAAAGTATTGAAAATCAGTTGCAGGCAGACTCATCGAAATGGTCGACGAGTCGCCAAATCGCTTCGGCGACCCAGGCTTCTTGCCGAAAGTTACAAAGCCAAACAACATGTATAGAATGAATTTAAAGGTGTAATAGGGACATTAGGCAAACCGATGAGTGGTTAGGCGTGCTCAACCCAGCTCGCCAAATGACCCAACATGCCTATTTTCAACCCAACTTCTCAAACTCAACCCCTGACCTCCGAAAAGAAAATCAAACAATGCGATGCTCAAATTCAAATAGGACCCATATCATACAAGCATAACCCTACAAGATTTAACATAATCCAATGCACCAAATTACGGGGTTTCAATATTTAAAGAAATATAGGTAATGTTTTCAAATTGAAAATAGGCATTCAAATATTTTTAATCCTATTAGAGAGGCCCAACACACATGACTAAGATAAAATCTATTGCATAAGATTACAAATATCAAAATTAAGTGTGGGGTTTGGAAAACCAACCTTTATTGCCGATTAAAACAAGATTGCAATGCTAGGCGGCAAAGCAATCCAGATCCAAACACTAATCGATCAACTAAAAATACTTATAGTATGCGGAAATATTGAAAATACTAATTAGGTGAAATTTTTGCGAGGTTTGTAAGTGAGGGAAAATGAATATTTTGAAACTTTGAAACCATTGGCCTTTAATAAACCGTCCAGTTCTTTGCTCATTCGGCGAGTTTTACAGGCCCTCCGATTAATGTGGGGGTCCAAACGGCGGTTTACGTCGGGTTCGCCGACCCGGTCGGCGACTCACCAATAATTACCTAGGCTCGCCAAGTTTTATAGACTCTCATTTTGAAAATGTCTTGAGTCAATCGGCAGTTTAGATTGGGTGCGCCAACCTATTCGGCGATGTGCCGACTGGACCTTGTAGGTCACTAACCTACAAGTTTCAAACACTCTCCACTCTTTAACCTATAAAATCAACACACCATTATTTCTAAAACAAAAATAATGTAATAAAGGTTTTGGGTTGCCTCACAAACAACGCCTTAGTTAAAGTCGTGGCATGACGTAAGTCACCATTCAAACCTCATTCTCGAGGTTAGCCATAATCTCACTAGGTAACCCATCTTTATGCTGTGAGTAGATAGATGACATCACTTGGTCTATTTGGGCGTCTTGTAGCTGAATGATCATTGAATGGGAGGTCGTCATCTGATACATCATTTCAACATTCTCTTTTATCTCACTCAACACTCTATCTTGTTCCTCAATTTTGTGTAGAATGAGTGAGAGGACCTCTCCATTTGGTCCACCCTCATGTTGCTTTATCGTTTTACACTTGCGAGGGGGAAGATACTTGCTCTTCTTCTTAAACCTTGTTTCTATCTTCATTACCTTCTTGGACAGATTATCTAGTTGAATCAACAATGCTGCCCATTCTTGGTCCTTTTCAACTTCTTTATTGGCTTTAACTATGCCATCAAGGAGTTGGGCTACCATTTCATAGGGTTGTTGTGTTAAACAACCTGTAGAGAGTTGATCAGCAATGCATCTATTTTCGGGACCAATCCCCCGATAGAAGCATTCCAGCAGCAATATATCAGGCATCCCATGAGCTGGGCACTGCTGTAGTAGTGCCCTAAACCTAGGCCACATCTCATGGATAGTTTCACCCCACACTTACTTGAACGTTAGCAGGTTATCCCTAAGGTTCAATAATTTCAAAAGGGGGTGATCCGTTAGATACCTAGAATTACTATTCACACTCATCTTTCCTGTTGCGATACACAAGCAGGCAAACCAAACTAAAACTAAAAGTTAAGTAAGTAGAACTACAACTAATAAGAACAAAAATTTTACTAAACTAAATATTCTCAACTAACACCACTCCACGGCAGCAACGCCATTTTGATGTTTGACCTAATAAAAAACATGACTTGCAATTCACGTGTCAACGATCGCGTGTAGTAATATAACCCAACCGAGTGGGTTAGGGTCGAGTCCCAAGGGAGTGGTTGCAAGAATTAATAGAAAAGTAAAATTATGTTCTAATCAATCATAACTATAAACATTAACGAATAAAAGCATATTAAATAAAAAATTAACACGATTGTCAATTATCAATGAGGGGTTTTGTATTCAACTAATGAACAAAAACAACAAAAATATAAAGATACGAAATAGGTAGACGAGATTCTTGGGATGTGATAAGAATATGAGATAAAATACACTATTGATAAAATGCTAATGATAGTAAATTGTTGAATATTTGTAACTAGGCTAGACTTTAATGGGGTAAATTCTCTCTCTCGAGCAACTTACCCTGAATCAACTTGGTTTCTCTCGAACAACGAGTTGTAGTATTTAAGAGCAGCCTCCGCCTTAGCCTATTCACTCTCTCGAGCTGAATGCGTGGGAGAAGGTCTAGGATTCACTCTCTCGAGCTGAACCCACGACGACCCAATAACCACCGGTTATCGATTTAGTAGTTTTGGTTTTAAAACCTCTCTTTCGAGCAAGCCAAAAATATTAAGATGAAATCGTATTTGCAACTACAATCCCATTAAATTCAAACACAACTACTAAACAAAATCATATTTAAACAACAAATAGACTAATAATAAGCAATACCTAACATGAAATTTAACCCATATTCACAAAATCACACCCCAAGAATTGGGGTTTTAGCTAGACATAAAAACGAGATAGAAATCAATACCAACAAGTGTTTCCATCTAGTGGGTACGATAGAAAATGTCTTTAAACACATCTAGGATAAAGATTCTTGGATACCCACTTCCAATTTCTTGGAGTTGAAAACCTTCAAAACCTTCAAAACCTTCAAGCTCAAGAACAATGTCTCCCAAAAACTCTAAGAACTAAAAACTGAAAACATTCTAAGTCTTAGTAATTCTCTAAAACTTGACAAATTTCTTAATTGATTGATCGATTGATTCTAAGCTTTATAATTAAATAGGTATTTATAGTTTTCAAAAATTTGGGTTGCGAAGGACCACTTGACGCAATTAGTCGAGATCGCCGATACACTCGGCGATCCGCACTTTGGTCTGGTTCATCTCCTTTCAGCATTTGCCTTCAGCATCTTCACATTTTGATTCATTGGGCGACAGGGAAATGGCATGCGGAACTGCTCGGCGATGCGCCGACTGCTCCCTTTTCTTGCAGACTTGATCTTTTCCTTCAAGGATCAGCACAATGGAACATTAGGCGAGATTTGAGACCTTTCGGCGATTCACCTAACAGATTAGGCGATCTTCAGGCCGTCTTTTCTTCCTTCTTCAGTCGCTTTGTTCCTTTTTGCCAAGTAGTGTCCATGCTTTGCCTCAAACTCCAAATACCTAAAACTTAAGGATTTACATAAGTTATTGAGACGAAATATGCATTTGAGGACACTAAATCTATCAAAATAAAGCCCTAAATGAGTCTAATCGTGGACTCATCAATTGGCGTGTGGGTGAACGAACCCAATACTATGAAAACTTACATACCTCTATTTGGTGAAACAAATCCTCGATTCGCAAGAAACCTCGATCGTTCTTCCTTTTCTCCTCTTTTCTCTTCTTGAACTCTTTTCTAAAACCCTAAGCGAAATTTAGGATTGTGAAACTGACCCAAATCAGTTTTGACCCCTAAAATATCACTAAACACGTTTAAATTTAATAGGGTAAGGGAAAGACCAAAATACCCCTCACTAATTAGGGTAACTTTCATTAACTGGATAGGCTGACTTCAAATGGGTATATCTGCCTCATCCGAACTCAAAAATTAGCAAACTTGATGGCGTTGGAAAGAGGATTTCAAGACCTTTCATTTGATATCTTATTGGCCACCTAACTCATCTTGTACTGAAAGTTATGGTCATTTGGAGTTGACCTAAAATTCACAACTTAAGTATAACTTGCCAAATTCTCAAATTGGCTCTTTCCAGATTGGTTATTGCTAAAATTACTTCTTTTTAAGACGTGATGTTACAATATCTCCTCATTGGAAAAATTCGTCTTCGAATGAGATTACTCTAAGAAGAAATGAGGGTGGAAACATCTACAACCAACTCAAACACCAACATGCAATATATAACACAACATTTCAACTTTAAAAGTACCAAGAAGAGAATTAGTACCTTGATTTGGAATTTCTCCGAACTCAAAGAGATGTGGGTATATCTTCTTCATATCCTCCTCAGCCTCCCAAGTAGCCTCTTCAACAAACTGATTCTTCCATAAAACCTTGACTAATGCTACCTCCTTGGTTCTCAACTTGCGAACCTGATGATCTAGAATCTGAACGGGTACCTCCTCATAAGATAGGTTGTCCTTAATACCAATATTTTCAGTAGGTATAATAATTGAAGGATCGTCCATACACTTCTTCAACATTGAAATGTGAAACACCGGATGAACTACTGCTAACTCTTGTGGTAGCTCTAACTCATAGGCTACAGTGCCAATCCTCTTGGATATCCTGTAAGGACCACTATACTAGGGATTAAGCTTCCCCTTTTTACCAAATCTCATAACACCCTTCATGGGTGAAAATTTCAAATAAATCTAATCATCCACCTCAAACTCCAAGTCTCTTCTCCTAACATCTGTATAGGATTTCTAACAACTCTGCGGTGTTTAAAACCTTTTTTGAATAGTCTTCACTTTCTCCATAACTGATGAACTAAGTCTGGTCCTAACAACCTAGCTTCACCAACCTCAAACCATCCAATAGGATATCTACATCTTCTCTCATAAAGAGATTCATAAGGAGCCATCTGGATGCTTGAGTGATAACTATTATTATAAGCAAACTCAATGAGAGGTAAGTGATCATCCCAATTACCCTTGAAATCGATCACACACACCCTCAACATATCCTCTAAAGTCTTAATCATGCACTCTGCTTGACCATCAGTCTGAAGATGGAAAACAATACTCAAATTTACCTTTGAACCCAAACCTTTCTGGAAAGACTTCCAAAATTGTACAGTGAATTGTGCACCTCTATCTGAAATGATGGACACCGGAAATACATGAAGTCTAACCACCTCTTGAATATATAACTTGGCATAATCCTCTGCTGAATAGGTAGATTTTTCTGGTAAAAAGTGGGCTGATTTAGTCATCTGATACACAATCACCCAAATCGAATCATGTTGCCTGAGAGACCGTGGTAAACCAGTAATAAAATCCATGTTGATCATCTCCCACTTCCATTCCAGAATATCTATATTCTGAGCTATACCACCGGGCCTTTGGTGCTCTACCTTGAATTTTTGACAATTCAGGCATTTAGCAATTAACTCTACATTACATTTCTTCATACTACTCCACCAATAGACTTCTCTCAAGTCGCGATACATCTTTGTGGAACCCCGATGGATCGAATATCTGGAGCTATGAGCCTCTTCCATGATCCTCTCTTGGAGTTCATCCACCCTTGGTACACACAACCTACCTTGATACCTCAATACACCATCTCCCCCTTGTTCAAAAGCCATCACTTTATGCTTATGAACATTTGCCTTCAATTCAAGAAAAATAGGGTCTTGGTCTTGTTTCTCTTTCACTTCTGACACTAATGATGATTCAGCCCCATTCATCACCACTACTCCACCTTCATTGGAATCCAACAAATGGACTCCCAAGTGTGCAAGTTTGTGCACTTCCTTGGCTAATTCCTTCTTTTCTCCCTCAACATGGGCAGTACTACCCACAGACAACCTGCTCAAGGCATCATCAACAACATTAGCCTTACTTGAGTGATATAGAATACTCATGTCATAATCCTTGAGTAATTCTAACAATCTCCTCTGTCTGAGATTAAGCTTTTTTTGACTAAATACATACTGAAGACTCTTTTGATCGATGAACACCATAAATATAGTGATGCCATATCTTCAAATTGAACACTACATCAGCCAACACTAGATCATGGGTTGGGTAATTCTTCTTGTGAACCTTAAGCTATCTGGAGGCATAAGCTATAACCTTGTCATTCTGCATCAACACACAACTCAGTCCAACTTTGGACGCATCACAATATACAACAAAGCCTTGTGTACCCTCTGGTAAGGTCAACACTGGTAGTAGTCAACCTAGTTTTTAATTCCTAAAAGCTTTTCTCACAAGCTTCAGAACATTGAAACTTTAAGGTCTTCTGAGTCAACCTGGTCAATGGGGATTAAATAGATGAAAACACCTTGACAAATACCTACAATAACCAGCCAATCCCAAGAAACTACTACTATCAATCGGAGATGTGGGTCTAGGCCAGTTCTGCACTGCCTTAATTTTTTGAGTGTCAATTCGTATCCCATCACCAAAAATAATATGGCCTAAGAATGCCACAGACTCATGCCAAAACTCACACTTAGAGAATTTAGCATACAACTCTTTATCCTTGAGAGTTTGGAGAACTACTCTGATATGACTAGCATGGTAAAAACATATCAAGATAATGCTTAAACAATGTGTTTATAAGGGCCATGAATGTTGTGGGAGCATTAGTCAAACCAAAAGACATGACTAGAAACTCATAATGACCATAACGGGTCATGAATGATGTCTAAGGGATATAACTTTCTCTTACTCTCAACTAATGATAGCTTGATCTAAGGTCTATCTTAGAAAAACAAGTGGCACCCTAAAGTTGATCGAAAATATCATCAATTCTCGAAAGTTGATACTTATTCTTGATAGTAACCTTATTCAACTGACAATAATCTATACACATTCTAAGAGAACCATCTTTCTTCCTCACAAATAAGACAGGAGTGCCGCAAGGTGAGACACTGGGTCGAATAAAGCCTTTAACAAGGAGATCTTTCAACTGTTTTTTTAACACTTTCAACTAAGCTGGAGCCATTCTATATGGCGGAATAGAGATAGGATGAGTATCAAGAAGAATATCTATACCGAAGTCTATTTCTCTCTCAGGAGGGACTCCGGGAAGGTCATTTGGGAAGACCTCTAGAAACTCACTCACAACTGGAACTGGCTGAATAGGTGGTGTCTCAATGCTAGAGTCATTAACTCGAACTAGGTGATATATACACCCCTTAGAAACCAACTTTCTCGCCTCAAGGCACGAAATGAAATGACCCTTAGGCACTGCTGAACTACTTCTCCACTTAATAACTGGCTCATTAGGAAACTGTAACTTAACTACTCGAGTTCTACACTCAACTGAGGCATAACAGGAATGATGCCAGTCTATACCTAGAATTACATCAAAATCTACCATGTCTAACTCGACTAAGTCAGCCATGGTGTCCTTGTGATTGACAAAAATCGTACAATCACAATAAACTCTCTCATCTTATTTTAAACTCATCAACAAGGTTGGAAACACTGAAGGGCCCAAGAAGTTGCTCAGGAAGAATATCAAAATTCATAGAAATATAAGGAGTCACAAAAAATAGACTTGCTCCTGGATCTGTTAAAGCAAATATATCAAAAGTAAAAACTTTGGTCATACCAGTGACAACATCTGGAAAATTCTCTTGGCGACTGGTGATAGCATACAAATGGTTTGCTCCTCCACCTGTCCCTGAAGTAGCTCCTCTAGAAGCTCTGTCTGGTGGAGCTGATGAAGAAGATTGGGATCTATTGCCTCCATTACCATCACCATGTATGTTCTTAGGGTACTATTTCATGAAGTGACCATTTTGACCATACTTGAAGTAACCCGTGGAGCCATCACGACACACTCCTGGGTGGTTCCTTCCACACTTAGCACATGCAGGAGTCCCATTAACTCCTTGTGCCACACTACCCTGAGACTGTGCAGGTCTAGCGCTGAAGTTCTGAGAGTTTTGATTCTTGAATTCACCTATGTTCCTTGGTGCAGGTGCACTAGCAGATGATGGAGCAGGTCCATTTAGCTTTTGCTGAAAAGATGATCGATGCGCATTACTCTTCTGCTGTCTGGACTCATTTCCTGTTGTCCTAGCCTTCTTATTTTAGAACTCTTCTCTATCTCTCAGCTTATCCTCCTCAACCTATTGCACATTGATCATCAACCTTGCTATGTCCATGTCCCCTATCAACATCACAGCCTTACCTTTTTTTCTTAACAAACGAGATAATCCAGATACAAATAAGCTCATCCTATTCCTCATATCAGCAACCATCTCCGGAGCATAGCAGGACAGTTGAGTGAACTTGAGGTTGTACTCATGCACACTCACAGATTCCTGCATAAGAGTGAGAAATTCACTTACTTTTTCCTCTCTCAGTTTGCGGGGAAAGAAATGCCCAAGAAGGCCTCTTCGAACACAACCCAACTCACAACTGGTGCTCCTTCAGCTCTACTCTTCTTTCATTGGTCGTACCAGACTCTAGCAACACCCTTTAGTTGGTATGGAGCTAGTTCCACACATTCAACATTTGGAACATGTATTACCTCAAATACTTTTTGTAACTCTTCCACAAAGTGTTTTCAGATCCTGTGAAATCTAGATCATCCTTAAGAACTCACGGATTCTAGATGTATCAGCCAAATCCTGTCGATTCCCTCTTTGATGTCCATCTTAGATCAGGATAGCATCCCGAAACTTAGCATTAGTGACCTCGCCTTGGGGTTGCACTAATGTTGCATTGGTTACCTCTTGATCCTGAGGTTCAACATTCTCCTAGCGGGATGACCTCGAACAACTCTTTGTGGAGGCTTAATCTGAAAGATACACGCAAGCTTGAATGAGAGAGAAACTTTATAAAGCTGAACTCTATTGCACGAAAAGAGTATGAACAAAGTGAATTGTTTCCTAAATGTCGCAGCCTCCTAATTATAGATATGGCGCGCTTCACATCGATAACTAGGACTCTATAAACACGGCTTCATAAACACCCAATGACTCTTGAACTCTGTGCTCTGATACTAAGTTTGTCACGTCTCGAGCCTGCACCTTGGATGTGACTGGCACTCGAGAACCATTGTTGGCCCCAAGTGAACCCTTGGTCTGGCTAAATCTTAGCGAAAGACTTACTCAACAATAAAAGAGCCTCAAAAGCAAACTTTACTCAAAGTCTTTAAAACAAATAACTCATAATGTTTAAAAACATTCACTAGCCAAAAGAGGCAACTCGAGTCTCAACATTAACAACTGAAAATGAAAAAGACTCATGAACTATTACTGTCTATCTATCTATGAAGCCTCTAATGCTATGAGGGATGTGGGGACAAGACCCCCGATCATCCTAACAAAACTGAAATAACATTTCATAAATAAATGAAGGATCCTCCGGAAGTAAGGACGCTCACCAAAGCTAACTCAAACTGCTATGGTATCAACGAAGCACATGTTGATAACCTTGATTTCATGTATCCTCATCGTGAAACGATGCAGGTAAAATAGCATTAGTACATTGAATCTATGATCATGTAAGTGGAATACTAAATATAACATCAAAGGTTGAACTGGAAGGAATGAAACATACTTACCTTAACTTAACCTCAACTTAACTCAAGGATACTCAACTCAAAGTAGTATAAAAACAACAATAAAGATGCAGTTTATATAAAGCATTTAAAATAGTAGATAACAACTCAGTGTATTTAAAAATACAATAATAACTCATATTTTTATGTAAAGATACAAAATAACTCTGTTTGGGAGATTATCTAACCGACAACCATCACTATAAGTTATGTGATGATGTAGCGTCTCGCCCATGCTGCTAGAACTGTCCTATACTTTGCCAGGGTATAGGATTACTCACTAAATGGATCCACTAATATATGCTTAAAAAGAAATAAGGAATCATAAAAAAAGTATGACCCTTTCTACCCACGTTGGCTACATGGTTTATGGGGGTTGTGAGTTGTTTGAACTCTCCCCCATATCGGTGCTCAATACTAGTCCAAAAATATAACTTGGCTCATATGTTTTTTTAAAAAACATTTCCTCATCCTCAACTTTGAGATTATTACTTAAAATATTTCTCTAAAAAGAGATCGTACTCAAAACTTCTCAAGAATTCTTTTGGAAATTGATGTTTCCTCTCATCTTAAATGTAAAGACATTTACTCTTGGGAATACTTAGTTCCCATATATCATTTTGACAAAAAGAACTCAACTCTCCTCATCCTCAAACTCAAGTACTCAAGTCTTAAAACAAGATTAAAAGATTGTAAAAGACTTCTCAAAATGACTCAAAAGAACTCTCAAGACCTAACTCTTAACTCTACCTTGGATATGAATTATGAATTCAAGGTTTAGGATTCATGTTATGAATGATCTCTCGATGTTTAGATGTAGTTTTAGAGTAGTTAGAATCAATAGGGAGTAAAGTATACTTTAAAAGGACTTAGACAGAGCAAACAACGGAAAAAGGTGAGGGCAGGCGACACTGGCGCATTGTTGGCGCGGGGCGCCAGCTCCTAAACTTCAGAGACTGATTTGTGGCTCACTGCTGGGGCGCGCCGCCCCAGCCCCTCCCCAGGCAAATCCGAAGAAATTTCTCTCTCATTTTCTGATCCTAAATCACTTTTAATTGATTGATTTCCTCAAGTTTTCCTTAGATTCAATTGCCCAATATAAGTACACAAGAATATACTCAAAAACAAATCTTAAACTCAATACAATTATCTCAAGAACTCATCAAACCCATCCTAATTCAAGAACGAAAGCAACACTTCAAGAACACTTATCAAGAACTTAAATCCTTTAACATTTATGGATGAATTTGAATATGTAAATCATGATTGGTGTGTGGGTGAACGAACCATTACTATGAAAACTTACACACCTCGATTTGGCGAAACAAATCCTCGATTCGCAAGAAACTTTGATCGTTCTTCCTTTTCTCCTCTTTTCTCTTCTTGAACTCTCTTCTAAAACCTTAAGTGAAATTTAGGATTGTGAAACTGAACCAAATCAGTTTTGACCCCTAAAATATCACTAAACACGTTTAAAGTTGATGGGGTAAGGAAAAGACCAAAATACCCTCACTAATTCGGGTAACTTTCCTTAACTGGACAGGCTGACTTCAAACGGGCATATATCCCTTATACGAACTAAAAAATTAGCAAACTCAGTGGTGTTGGAAAGAGTATTCCAAGACCTTTCATTTGATATCTTATGGGCCACCTGCCTCATCGTGTACTTAAAGTTATGGCCATTTGAAGTTAACCCAAAACTCACAACTTAAACATAACTTGCCAAAATTCTCAAATTGGCTCTTTACAAATTGGTTCTTGCTAAAATTAGTTCTTTTTAAGACAAGATGTTACAGAAAACTCTTATATTTTTTCTTAAAATAGAGCCCTTAAACTTTTCATGTAAACTCACTTTAGTTTTGAATGCACACTTAGACACGTGATTAAGATATGTAGGGATTTTAAAAGGTAAATTGAGTTTGTAGAAGCTTATAAAGAGAGGCAAAACGCAGCCACAACTTAAAGGAATACGCCTCAGATGAAACAATGAAAGAATTGACCAAGCGACCCCGGCGTATTGCTAGCACAGGGTGCCAGGTTCCGAAGTACTGGGGTTGAATTTAGGCACACTGTTGGTGCGCCACCCTAGACCCAGGCCCCAAAGTACTAGGACTGGGTTTGGGCGCACTGCTGGCGCGCTGCCCCGACACTTCCCCCAAGACCCCGATGAATTGTTTTGTTGAAATTAAGGCTTCAAACTGGTTTAGAATTGGGAAATTTCTCTTAAACTCTTTTTTTTTTCTCAAACCCAAAAATAACACATGAGAAATCCATACAATTCCTTTGGAAAACATAACTTTACCACCTCAATAGTGTTCATGTGATTCTAAGCATGAACAACACTATAAGATTCACAAAACAAAAGAATCAAAACCCCAATTGTTAATGAACCGAATTCAAATATGAAAAACTACGAATGGATCCTTTAGATGTAACAATTTCTTGACTAAATTGAGACGTAGAGCGTGAGGATGAACAAGTCCAACACTATGAGAAGCATTACATACCAGAAAAGAACAAAGGTTCTTGGCAAAACTTATTGGAATCTTGAAGAACACTTGGAACCTAGCTTTTTCTCCTCTTGGAATCTTACTCTAATTCCACTAAGTGTTAAATGTAGAAAAAATAGTACAGAGAGGAAAAACAAAGTTGGTTATTATTGATGTGTTTTTTTTATATAAAGCTGCTGCACAATACCTCTTTATATAGGCTATTGACATGTTACAATATAGGAGAGTTCTACTTGAATTCTACTTTGTAAGTTAACTCCTACTAGTAGTACACAACAAAAATTATAGTCCTGATGCAATACAGTAACACAACTTTTCTCCTTATGCTACTCTCCAACATTTCCCCTCAAGCTAGTGAGAGGTGGATCAACCACTCCCATATTGCTTTGAAAGGCTGCAAATTGTTGCTTTGTAAGTGCCTTAATGTGTATGTCAGCTAGTTGATCTTGTGATCGAACAAAATGTGTTATGAGCTATCCCCTTACCACCTTTTCTCGAACAAAATGATAGTGCATCTCCACATATTTAGTCCTGGCATGTAATACTGGATTCACGGTCATGCAAAATGCACTAAGATTATCACAGAACAATATTAGAGTTGTGGTAAGTGTGACACCAATATATCTGAGAATATAGGTGATCCATGTAATCTCAGTTGTAGTGGAGGCTAGTGCTCTATATTCAGCTTCAACACTTGACCTGGCAACTGTATGTTGTTTCTTTGATGCCCATGAAAAGCAGTTAGCTCCTAAATATATTGTATAACCTGTAGTTGATCTTCTTGTTATAGAAAAGCCTCCCCAATATGCATCAGAGTATCCATAGAGCCTTAGAGGTGACTTTGCAATTAGCCTGAGTCCAAGTTGAATTGTCCCTCTAACATATCTAAGAATCCTTTTTACAGCGTGAAAGTGCTCACTATATTTGGCCTAGTCAGTGTGAGATACTGCAGGCTACCCATAATACTTCTACACATTGAGGCATCTGCAGAACTTCCTTGAGCTTCCTGTCACTACAAGAAGTTTGATTATCAGTGACAAATTANACTTCTTTGAGCTTCCTGTATGTAGACCATGCTTTTGGCAAGTGGTGTGTTTACTAGTCTAGCCATGGCCATATCAGTTTTCTTGAGGAGTTCAGTGGCATATTTACTTTGATTTAGGTGAATACCTCCATTAAAGTAAGTAACCTCAATCCTAAGAAAGAATTGAAGAGGACCAAGATCCTTCATTGCAAACTCCTTCCCAAGTGCAATAATTATTTTTTAAATATGAACAAGAGAGCTTCTGGAAATCACTATATCATATACATACTAAAAAAGTAGGATAATACTACTTTTGTAATGAAGTACAAATAAGGATGAGTCTTCTCTACTACATTTGAACCCAAGTTGCAAAAGAAATATGTTAATCCTGTCAAACTAGGATCTTGGTGCTTGCTTGAGACCATATAGTGCTTTCTTCAGAGAACAAACATGTCTTGGATACTGGGGATCAACAAAACCTAGAGGTTGTACCATATACACTTCTCCCCGTAGATACCCATGAAGAAAGGCATTTTTGCTATCAAATTGTCTAATATGCCATTTTAGACTAATAACAATTGATAACACTACCCTTATAGTGGTAGCCTTAACTACAGGGCTAAATGTTTCTTCAAAATCAACTCTCTCATGCGGAGAGTATCCCTTGGTAACCAACTTAGCTTTGTTTCTATCTATGAAACCATATGCTTTTAGCTTGGTCTTGAATACCCATCTTGATCCAACCACATTCATGTCTATTATTCTAAGTACCAGTGTCCATGTTTTGTTTTCATGTAAGGAATCAAACTCTTCTTTCATAGCTACATACCACTGTGGAACCTTTAGCGTCTGATCCACAGTTATCGACTCAACAATTCCCACTAAAGCTATGTGAGGGGTTGACACATTTTTTTCCTTCAATCTAGTCATCATGTGATGCCCTTCTATAGTGCGAGAAGGTTGTGGTTCTGTAGTCCTGCTTGTAGATTCTGGATTCTGATTGATCTCTTCATTAAACCAGCCTAACAGATCACCTTCCAAGTTTACACCTTGTGCATTAGGCACTGAGATGTGGTTAGGTTCCTGCACTTTTGTTGCATCTTGACTTTCTGGTGCATCTTGATTTTCTGGATCAGCAACATGATTATCACTTTCACCATCTGAGATGTCTTCTGGATCATGAATACTATCTGAAAGTACATAATCAGGCTCATCATGATGTGAATCTGCAATATCAATGCCGAGGGTTTTCGACAATACTTCCCTTGTAATTGAACCACCATTTGTTAAAGAGTTATCATGCGTAGTGGAGAAAAACTCAAGAAAAGTATCTAGGTGAGTAGAGGTGTTTGGAGAGGATTGTGCAGGTTGCACATAGGGAAGCATATGCTCATCAAAGATTACATGTTTTGATATAAACACCTTTTTGTGGATGGTTGGTAGCACCTATTGCCTTTGTGTAAACTGTTGTAGCCAACAAACACACAAGGGTAAGTTTTAGGTGCAAACTTTGTTTGACCCTTGAGGTGTGGATAACATCTACATCCAAAAACTTTCAAACTATCATAATATGGAGATGCTCTATGAGTTTGACAAAAGGTATCTCATCGACGATGGTAGTCTGTTTATCAAGAATACAACAGTGAGAAAAGCTTCAACCTATAAGAACAAAGGTAGTTTTGCATGAAAGAGTAGAGTGAGACCAATTTCTACTATGTGCCTATGTTTTCTTTTAGAGATTCCATTATGTTCTGGAGTATTTGGAAATGACAATTGTCTTATAATTCCAAAGTTTTCTAAGTGTTTAATGAATTCATCGTGGATGAACTCACCACATCCATCACACTGAAAGATTTTGATTGATCTTGAAAATTATTTTTCAACCATTTTCTGAAACTTAAGGAAAATCTCAAGAAACTCAGACTTCCTTTTTATTGGATACAACCAGGTGTATCTAGTGTTATCATCCACAAACAATACACAGTACTTCATGCGTTGAAAAGATTCAATAGGGGATGGTCCCCAAAGATCACAATGAATTTTGAATAATGGTTCCTTCTTAATTTTATTTCTCAATGCAAAAGAAAGTTTACAACTTTTCCCTAGCTGGTAGCTAGTACAGATTATATGCACTTTATTTCAACTCTTAACATCTATATGTTTATTTCTATTAAAAAATTGTAAAGATTTCTAACTAGGATGACCTAATCTAGCATGCCAAATGCAATCTGTCTTCCTCCAGTGAGGGATTGTTGTTAAAGCATAAATGTTGTTATCTTCTGGTGCATAGAGTCCTCATTTCTTAGTTCCTTTGGCCAGTTACTTCCCTGACTTCTTATCCTTAACAACAAAATCATATTCATCATACTCAAGGGTGCATTAATTATCTTTTGCTAGCAGATAATAAATTCTTATTAATCTTGGGAACTACTAGTATCTCGTTAACCTTCAAACATGACCTTATTGTATTCCCAACATATGTAATGTTTAGATGTGATCCATTACCAACCGTTATATTATCAGTTCCATTGTGAGTCTTAAGATCAGATAAATTACCTTTGTTATTAGTCAGGTGATTGGTTTTTCCAAAGCCAACATACATAGCATTGTCCTCAGCCTATGTATCTTGAAAATTGACTACTGCTAAGGCTTGTGGGAGGTCTTCTACAACTTGATATGAGTAGTCCCATCTATAAAACCACTTGAGTGCAGTTTGGTTATTCCTTCCACGGATTTAACAAGCATTGGAGGCTGAGTCCTTGTCCTTCACTTGGTGTGATGCCTGCATAGTTTGACTATTTTGACTATAGTTTCCCTGTCCTGCAGGTCTAAAACCTCTTCCCCTTGAGTTGTAGTTAGAGTTACCTCTATTCTGATTGTGATTATAACTTTCTCTACCTTTACATCTATCTCTTTGTGCAGAGAAGGCCATGTTATGATTCTCTTGTGGTACTTCCTCATTATCTTCTCTCATGTCAAAGCCTCTAAGAGCATTGACAAACTGGTTGAGTGTGGTATATGGTGCCTTTCCAAGAATAACAGTCCTGAAGGTCCTATATTTAGGGCCTAGACCTCGAGCAAAGTTGATTACTTTATTGTCCTCATCAACAGGTTTGTGATTACTTTGACTCCTATCTTGATGTTCTGGAGTTGTTGTTTGAGTTGAAATTCCTTGTCTTTTGTTGCTTGAAGATATGTTTCTTCTAAGCATTCCCACATCTCTTGGGATGTAAACAACCTACAATGAGATACATGATATCCTCAGTCATAGTTCCTAAAATTCATGTTCTCAACAACACGTCTTTCTCTTCCCAAATACTATCCAGATCGTCTTTCTCCTTGCCTTCAATAACTTTTCCCTTTCCACCTATGGTAGTTAATTCTGCTTCAATTGGTCTCTCTCATTTGATCAATTGGGTTACTTTCATGACCTGCATAAGCTGCATGATCTGAGTTCTCCATATATAGTAGTTACTAGGCTTAAGCTTGACTGGACAGGCAACAATAAGATATGCAGAGAGGAAGTTGACAGGGACATGGAACTTGTGTTTGCGGCCATATTTGCGAGATTTTTGTGGGTTCTAGTTGCGTAATTTTGGTTTGTTATTATTGCTCTGATGCCAAGTAGAAAACACTGTACATAAAGTAAAAAGAACGTTGATTATTATTGATGTGTTTTTTATATATAAAGCTACTCACAATACCTCCTTATATAGGCTATTGGCCGGTTACAATATATGAGAGTTCTACTTGAATTCTACTTTGTAAATTAACTCCTACTAGTAGTACAAAACAACATTTATAGTCCTAATGCAATAAATATATACAGTCTCCTAATGCTAACATAACTCTTCTCCTTACGCTAGTCTCCAAAATTAAAGGAAGTGAAAAATTAAATTAACTTTGTTTCAGACCTTAATTGGGTGAAGAAAAATGTAGGTAGGCTTAGAAGAGATGGGAAAAGACCAAACTACCCCTCTAAAATTGATTGAGGTGCCTTCAAAGAGAGGCCTACACTAAAATGGGCTTAACTTTTTACTCCAAGCTCTAAACGAAGCAAACTTGGTGGAGCTGGAAAGATGACTAAAAGACCTTTAATTTGATAGGTCATGGGACACCTAATTCTATATGTGCTCAGAGATATGGTCGTTTGAAGTCGATTCAAAACTAAAAACTGATTGGTGACTTGCACGAACCCCTTTTTAAAGTCCAAGGCATTACAATATCTCCCCCATGGTAAAATTCGTCCTCGAATGAGATCACTAAGTAAAATAGGGGGAGTGTCTAACAACCCAACTCAAGCACAAAACATGCAATTAGCATAAACTCAACATATCAACTTAAAGAGAACTTTACAAAGAGTTAGTACCTTGGTCTGGAATTAATTCGAAAGGAAATAGGTGAGGGTATCTAGTCTTCATATCCTCCTTAGTTTCCCATGTTGCCTCCTCAACAAACTGCTCATCTATAAGACCTTGACTGATGCAACATATCAAATTCGTCCTCGAATGAGATCACTTAGTAAAATAGGGGGAGTGTCTAACAACCCAACTCAAGCACAAAACATGCAATTAGCATAAACTCAACATAACAACTTAAAGAGAACTTTACAAAGAATTAGTACCTTGGTCTAGAATTGATTCGGAAGGAAAAAGGTGAGGCTATCTAGTCCTCATATCCTCCTCAGTTTCCCATGTTGCCTCCTCAACAAACTGATTCATCTATAAGACCTTGACTGATGCAAATTCTTTGGTTCTCAACTTGCAAACCTGACGATCAAAAATATGAACGGGAATCTCCTCATAAGATAGGTTGTCCTTGATACCAATGTTCTCGGTAGGTACAATAAGTGAAAGATCGCCTAAACAATTCTTTAGCATAGAGATGTGAAATACTGGATGGACAACTGCTAATTCTGACGGTAACTCCAACTTATAAGCTCATTGCCAACTCTCTCAGATATCCTGTAAGGACCAATGTATCAGGGATTGAGTTTTCCCTTCTTACCAAATCTCATAACACCCTTAATAGGTGAAACCTTCAAATAGACCCAATCATTAACCTAGAATTCCAAGTCTCTCCTTTTAACATTTGTATAGGATTTATGACGACTTTACGCTGTTTTCAGCCTTTCCTGAATAGTCTTCACTTTCTCCATGGCTTGATGAACCAAGCCTGGCCCTATTAATTCAACTTCACCCACTTCAAACCAACCCATAGGAGATATACATCTTCGCCCATATAGAGCCTCATAAGAAGTCATCTAGATACTAGAGTGATAACTATTGTTGTACGCAAACTCTATGAGAGGAAAGTGGTCATCCCAATTACCTTTGAAATCCATGACACATGCCCTCAACATATCTTCTAGGGTCTGAATCGTGCGCTCTGTTTGGCCATCCGTCTAAGGATGAAAAGTTTACCTTTGAACCCAAACCTTTCTGAAAGGACTTCCAAAATTGAGCAGTGAATTATGCACCCATATCTGAGATGATAGACACAGGGACTCGATGAAGTCGAACTATCTCTTCGATGTATAATCTGGCATAATCTTCTGCTGAATTGTGGTCTTTACCGATAAGAAATGGGTTGATTTAGTCATTTGATCTACAATCACCCAAATTGAATCATGTTGCCTACAAGATCGTGGAAAGATAGTAATGAAGTCCATATTTATCATCTCCTACTTCTATTCTGGAAGAGCTATGTTCTGAGCCACACCACCTAGCCTTTGGTGTTCTACCTTGACTTGTTGGCAATTTGGGCACCTCTTCATACTATTCCACCAATAGACTTCTCTCAAGTCATGGTACATCTTTGTGGAACCGGGATGAATCGAATATCTTGAAATATGAGCTTTTTCAATGATCCACTCTTGGAGCTCATTCATTTTTGGTAAACACAATTTACGTTGATATCTCAACACACTATCTCCCCCTTGTTCAAATGCCATTAACTTTTGCTAATGAATATTTGCCTTTAGTTCAAGTAAGAGAGGGTCTTTTTCTTTTTTCTCCTTCACTTCAGCCAGTAATGATGATTCAGCCCCATTCATCACCACAACTCCACCATCACTAGAATCTAACAAAAGGGCTTCCAATCGTGCAAGTCTGTGAACCTGCTCAAAGCATTAGCAACAACATTAGCCCTACCTGCTCAAAATGAGCAAGTTTAACCACCTCCTTTGTCTAAGATTAAACACCTTATCACTAAAAACATACTGGAAACTCTTAAGGTCAGTGAACACATCCACATGAACACCATAGAGATAGTGACGCTATATTTTGAGAACAAAAATCATTGTTGCCAATTCAAGATCATGAGTTGGGTAGTTCCTCTCGTTAATCTTAGGTTGTCTGGAGGCATAGACTATAACCTTACAACACTGCATCAACACACAACCAAGTTAAATTCCAGATGTTTCGCAATAAACAACAAAACCCTCTATACCCTTTTGGTAGGGTCAATACTAGAGCAGTGGTTAACTGAATTTTAAATTCCTAAAATATCTTCTCACAAGCTTCAGTATATTGAAATAGATAAAAATCCTTCAACGAACCTTCTATGGTAACCAGCGAATCCCAAGAGACTCCTTATATCAGTTGGAGACATGGGATTGGGCCAATTCTGCACTGTTTTAATCTTCTGAGTGTCAACTCAAATCCTTTCGCCAGATACAATGTGGCATAAGAATGCCACGAACTCAAGCCAGAACTCTGACTTAGAAAATTTTGCATATAATTCTCGATCCTTGAGAGTTTAGAGGACGATTCTGAGATGACTAGCATGGTCCTCCTCATTCTTTGAATATATCAATATGTCATCAATAAATACGATGGCAAACATATCGAGATATAGCCTAAACACTATGTTTATAATATCCATGAATGATGCATGAGCATTAGTCAAACTAAAGGACATAACAAGGAACTCATAACGACCATAACGAGTCATGAATGTTGTCTTTGGGATGTCACTTTCAACTGATGATAGCTAGAACTGAGGTCTATCTTAGAGAAACAAGTGACACCCTAAAATTGGTAAAAAAGATCATCGATTCTTGGAAGGGGACACTTATTATTTATGGTGACCTTTTTCAGCTGGTCGTAATCGATACACATCCTAAGGGAACCATCTCTCTTCCTCACGAATAAGACCAGAGCACCCCAAGGTGAGACACTTGGTCGAATGAAACCCTTATCAAGAATATCTCTCAACTTCTCTTTTAACTCCTTTAACTCAGCTGGAGCCATTATATATGGCGGAATGTAAATGAGTTTAGTATTGGGAAGAATATCTATTTCGAAGTCTATTTCTCTCTTAGGAGGGACTCCAGGAATATCGTTTGGAAATACCTCTAGAAACTCACTCACAACTGGAACTAACTGAATATGCGGTGTCTCAATACTAGAGTCATTAACTCAGACTAAGTGATAGATGCACCCCTTAGAAACCAACTTTTTGGCCTTAAGGTATAAAATGAAATGACCCTTAGGCATTGTTGAACTACTTCTCCACTCTAACACAGGCTCATTAAGAAATTGAAACTTGACTACTCAAGTTCTACAATCAACTGAGGCATAATAAGCATGAAGTCTGTCCATACGTAGAATAACATCAAAGTCCACCATATCTAGCTCAACCAAGTCAATCATGGTGTCCATGTGATTGAAAAAGATGGTATTATCACGATAGATTCTTTCTACTATAATAGAATCACCAACATGTGTGGAAACACTAAAGAGCTTAAGAAGTTTTTCGAGGAAATGCCAACTTCATGGTTACATAAGGAGTCACAAAATACAAACTCACACCTGGATCAAGTAAGGCATAAACATCAAAAGTAAAGACTTTAAGCATACTAGTGACAACATCTGGTGAGTTCTCCTGATCCTAGTGACTAGTTATAGCATACAAACGGTTTGTACCACCGTCTGTTCTTGAAGTAGCTCCTCTCTGGGTATTTCTATCTACTGGAGCTACTACAAAATATTAGGCTTTATTGCCTTTATTACGCTGCATGTTCTTAGGACATTCCCTAGAAAAGTGACCAGTCCTACCACACTTGTAGCAGCCATCGGTACCAACACGACATTCTCCAGATAAATCTTATCACACTTACCACAAAGTGGGTTGCGAGTGAACCATTGTGCCACACTGCCCTGCTACTGAGAACCTTGAGCTCTAAAATTCTAGGAGTTCTAGTTTCTATAATCATTTATGTTCTTTAGTGCATGAGCACTAGCTGACGATGGAGCAGACCTGAATGGCCTTTGCTGAAAAGATGACTTATTTACATTCCTAGTCTTCTGCTGGCCGGACTCATGATTTGTTGTCTTAGCCCTCTTACTACGGAACTCTTCCCTGTCTTTCAACTTAACTTCCTCAACCTGCTGAACATGAATGATGAGCCTGGCTATGTCCATGTCTTTTATCAACATAGTCGTATTACCTTCATTGCTCGATAAAAGGGATAACCTAGACACAAATAAGCCCATTTTTCTCCTTATATCAGCCACCATCTCCTGAGCATAGCAGGATAGTTGGGCAAACTTGAGGTTGTACTCTTTCACACTCATAAAATCTTCATATTAAGAAAATCTCTTACCTTTCCTTCCCAGTTCTTGGGGAAAGAAGCGTCCTAAGAAAGCATATTCAAACACAGCCTAACTTAACTATGGTTCCCCCTCTGAGTTGTTCTTCTTCCACTAATCAAACCATATCCTAGCAATGCCTTTGAGTTTGTATGCAGCCAACTCCACACGCTCAGCATCAGCAACATGCATAACCTCAAACACCTTTTGAAGTTCATCCATGAAATTTTTTAGATCTTCATTGATCTTCGACCTGGTGAACTCTGGGGGATTCATCTTTAGAAACTCTCAGAATCTAAATGTATCATTAACATTCTAATGGTCAGCTCCTTGGCGAGCAACATGTTCTGTCACCACTTGGGTCAACATCTGAATGACATTCCTGAACTTAACATTGGTGACATCTCTTTTAGGGGGTTTCACTTCTGGTGCATTGGGAGCTTCTTGGAATTGAGGATTAACATTCCTCCTAGACGGATGCTCTCTAACAGCTCTTTATGGAGGCATGATCTGAAAAGACATGCGTAATCACTAGTTAGAGGAAACTTTTATAGAGTTGAAATATATTGCATGAATAGAAGTATGAAGAAAGTGAAATGTTCCTAAATATCGTAGTCTCCTAATTATAGATGTGGCGTGGTTCACACCGATAAGAAGGACCCTACAAACATGACTTCATAGACACCCAAGGACTGTTGATCTTTGTGCTCTGATACCAAGTTTGTCACGATCCAAGCCTATACCTTGGTCATGACCGGCACCCGAGAACCATTTATGATCCCCAATCGAACCCTTGGCCTAGCTAACTATGACTCATATATCTCTTAAAAGGTATGTTGAAGCTCAAATAGATGAGAATTTAGACATTCAAAGGGAAGTTTTAAAACACTATCTTGAAATACATAACATAATTCATAAGTTAAATAAATAGCCGAAGAAACAATGGAAAACATCTAATTCTAAAGCCTCTAACTATTTCAAGATAGATGTCGGGAAAATAACCCCAACACCTCAAATACTACTAAAAACTGAATGAAATTAGAGTCTCCCGAAAGCACGGAGGCTTCACCAAATATTGTGTATGAGTGTAAGATGATCTCAACAAAATGCTTGTTGATCCTGAACACTTGTATCTGCATCATTAAAGATGCAAGTCGAATGACATTAGTACGTTGAATGTACGAGTATGTAATATGACTGAATGAACAATTAACTGAAGTGAATGACTGAAAGCAACTCAATTGAATCAATACATGAACATGAAGTGTAAACCATGTAAGCTTTACAATAAGATATGCAATAAAAACAATATGAAAATAATATATTGTACTTGTGGTGAGTTTTTCTAACCCACAACTATTACCATGAGCCTAGAAATGATACAACGTTTCGCCCATATTGCAAGGGCCATGCTATATTTTACCGGGGTATAGGATGAAATTGTAATTATGGATCCATCTAATAGGCCTTCTTAGAGGTAATGAGGAGTCGGATGACGAATCAATGCTATCATATCATATGTTGGCTATGTAGTTTATGGAACTTTTGAGTTATAAAAGACTCTAACCCAATTCGGTGCTCGATACTACTCCCAAAATAATAAATATCAATTATGCTCAATTCACCCTTTCAAAGAAAGGGACTATTACTTTACTGAAGTAATCTTAAAAAACAAAACTCATACTTGCATTTAAACGTATACTTATGGACTTATCTTTCATGCGTAAGATCGATATGCATAGCACTAAAAATTCTTATATTTTTCTAAACATAGAGCCCTTAAACTTTTCATGTAAACTCACTTTAGTTTTGAATGCATACTTAGACACATGATTAGGATATGCAATGATTTTCAAAGGTAAATGGAGTTTGTAGGAGCTAATAAAGAGAGGGGAAACGTAGCCACAACTTAAAGGAACACGCATCGGATGAAACAATGAATGAATTGGCCCAGCGACGCCTGCGTACTACTAGCGCAGGGAGCCAGGCCCTAAAGTACTGGAGATGGGTTTGGGCTCACTACTGCTGCGCTGCCCTAGGCTCCAAAGTACTAGGACTGGATTTAGGCGCAATGCGTGCGCCTCCCTAGCCTTTTCCTAGCGACCTTGACAAATTTTTTTGTTGAAATTAAGGCTTCAAACTAGTTTAGAATTGAGAAATTTCTCTTAAACTCTTCTTGTTTCTCAAACTCAAAACTAATACATGATAACTTCATACAATTCCTTTGGAAAATATAAATTTACCAACCCAATAGGGTTGATGTGATTTTAAGCATGAACAACGCTATAAGATTCAAAACAAAATAATCAAAACCCCAATTGTTAAAGAACCAAATTCAAATATTAAGAACTATGAATGGATCCTTTATATGTAATGATTTCTTGACTAAATTTAGATGTAGGGCGTGAAGAAGAACAAGTTCAATACTGTGAGAAGCCTTACATATCTGAAAAGAACAAAGGTTCTTGGAGAAAATTATTGGAATCTTGAAGAACGCTTGAAACCTAGCTTCTTCTCATCTTGGAACCTTGCTCTAATTTCTCTAAGTGTTACAAAATGTGACAAATTGAATTAACGCTAATTTAGACCTTAATTAGGTGAAGAAAAATGTAACACCCCAAAAATTTCTAAGTTAAGATCAGAACTATTCTTCATTTACTTGTAGGATCATATCGTGTGATTCTTAAATTGCCCATATGTGTAAAGGTAAATTCTTTAATGTGGGAATGATTGTGAATATCAATTAAGATCACTAGAAACTCCTAGCACAAAGTAGAGTTGAAAGTTTCCTTACCGGTTGACACAGACGCTTCTAACATAGGATATGGAGAGATCCTGACTCAATATTGTCCAGATAATAAACGTCATTACATTATTCAGTTTTATACTCAGAAAAATTATGTCACTATAGCAAAAGAAATATTGGCTATAGTTAAAAGTGTTTTAAAGTTCCAATGGGATCTTTATAACCAGAGGCTTAATACAAACCATCTGATGTACAAGGAATTCTTGGATTTTATGCAATCTAAAACAAGGAAATGATATTATTCCTCAATCATATTCCACAGTTCTCACAGATAATGAAAACATAGAAATATTTTATCAAAATGATAAAAAAGAAGTTATACTTCTTCTAGAACAAAGTGATTTGCGATGAAAAAATGACCCATGGCAAATAATGCACAGGTATCTGGATTCAGTTTCTTACACCACATCTTCTTATAAATACATGGTGCATTATGAGATGATACTCTCAGCAACAGGGTCTGGTGAATTCTAGCATTTTTACCCAGCCAATACCAAAACAGTTTATAACTTTTCAAAAATTATTATAAAAAGAGTTATGGCTCCAGAAGAATGGGGAATGAGCCCCTTAAAAGAGAGGGATTATATCTATCCAGAACAAAAGGTAGCAGTAAAATATAATTATTGGACTATATGGATGGCTTTAATAGAGCTCTATTATATGAAAATGCTAATAAAAATCATTCTTGGTTTATAAAAATATGCTCTCATATTTTTAACCAACCTATACCAAATTGGTATTGTCCATGGTGGACTTTATATGGTCCCTTAGTAAAAAATTTACCAGAACCTTGCAAAAGATTATATTCTGAATGGGTGGATGTCTCATCTAAGCTCATAAGTTTAGAACAAGATAATATATTCTTTGAAGGTATGACATTGATGTACTTTTTTATAGAATTTTCAACCCCTTGGATTATGAAATGGTCTGTAGAGGTTAATAATAGCCCTGAAGGATTTTCATGTTTACAGAGAACTTTTTATACAAAGTTTTGGAATAAATTAATACAAAAAGACCTCGAAGGAAAAATTCATGGTCAAGAAATTATAGATTTAATAAATACAACGATGGACAAATACCAAAATACAAAAAGTTCAAAACCACAGGTGGATGATCTTAGTCCATTCAAACAGATTGCAAGAAAGCTTCAGATGAAGAAATGATTAATATCCAAATCAGAAGCAATAGCCATATATATAGAGGAAGTAAAAAGAGATTTAATGAAAAATCTCGATATAGATATAAGGGATGATATATCCATGGCATCAGCTAGCCACACCAATGAAGATGAAGAATCATGCATGGCAGGAGAAGCACAAAGTGCTAAAAGCAATGAAGAGATTGACATTGATACTCTTCTCCAAAGACTCCAAGACCAAGTGGAAAAATCTTCAAGCAACACCGCCTGCAAAGGAAAAGGAAAGGTATAAAGCAAGAGAGCCCCCAAAAATTGAATAATTGGGGTAATAAGTCAAAAACTTTAATAAAGCAGGCCATGATAATAGGTGTCGGCCACATGTTCTAGTGGAAAGATCACGTGTGTTTGTCAGTCTTATCCTTTTCTTATTGGCCATTGTAAGTTGTGTAGACCATCTATCTTATCGTTTTAGATTTTCCGACTTCTATATAAGGAGGCGAGATTTTATTTAGAGAGACAGGTCTTAGAACCCCTCTCTCTCTAATATTGTAATACTTTCTTCTTTAAATTTTTGAGTTTAAACAATAAAAGCTTTCAGTTTGGTACATACTTCAAGTTCCTCAAGAGTTCTTCTCCAAGTACTATTTTAATTTTAGTTTGTTTTTCTTTATGTGCTTAGCCTAAATGATAGGCTAGACTATATGTGTTGAACTATAACATAGTAGGTTTCTATAAGAAATGGTGATTATGTCTATCGTTGAAACTTATTGAGCAGTTCTACTAAGGTTAAGTTAAGATGATCCAGGCAGATTTTTGAAAGGATGTCGAAGGAATCCGTTGGATTACCAATTAGCCAGGAGGGCATTAGGGGGTTAGGGCAGACTCGAATAGTAGAAGCTTTCACTAATCTTGCCAGGATTGTTTATACTTGTAAAGGCACCTTGAGTAAAACTGAACAATCCGTTGAAACTTTGGTATCAGAGCCATGGACTTGTAGTAGTTATAGATGATATAGTTCAACACAACTTTAATTATGAATATCATAAAAATAAGATCTACTGTTAAAAATAGTAGGAAAGAAGAATATGATATACCCCAACATTTAGATCACTGATTGTAGTAGGAGAACTTATAAGTTTCCTTCTTTCTAATAGGAGATTTTTGACTTCCGCCATGGTGTATGAACCTTCTTTGGTAGGGACATCTTCTGTGATATGATTTTGAGAAGTGAAAGTTTTGTTGATTTTATCAATAATTTGAGCTCTTATCTCCGGATATTTAACAATTTGTAAGAGCTCTATGACTTTGTCATTATCAATGACATTGATGCTTAACTCCTTGAACTGGGAATAGATCTTATAAAGATCATCTTCTTAATACTAAATATGTTTTTCCTCCCTTACAATCTTTTCAAATTGAAAAGGACAACAAGATTGTTTATTTTAATGCAATTATTTGAAGATAATACTGCTTTACTTACTGCTCAGCATATTAATATTATGATCAAGCAGCAAAATTATGCTAACATTTATATGAGCATACTAGGAGAACAAATTACTTTTATTCATGATAATGTTGCTAAACTACTTTTTAGAATTAATTTCAATACTAAAGGAAAAGAGAAAGTAGCCAATACCAGTATCCAATTAGCTTCATTTGATTTTGATATCCATTATAAAAAAGGTTCAGCTATCATGGCCTCATCCTGTCAGTAAGATGAAAAAGATTAGTTTAAATATTTTCTTGTAAGAAAATCAGGCAAACTATTATCTGAACCCTTTTTATAATGGATAACAAAATCAAATGGAGCTAATAACGTCTGCCATTTTGCAAACATTTGTTTTGTAAAGGATTTAGCCAAAGATACTGTTATTCTTTATGACAGGCTATAAACTAACCCTAAAGCTTGATCTAATAATCATATTGAAGCAGTTAAAAAGATTAAAACGAAGGTTAAAAATCTTCCTTGTCTTACTTTGGTCAACCCAAAATGGGAAAACGGTTGAGACAGATGCTTCTGACATAGGATATGGAGGGATCCTGACTCAATATTGTCCGGATAATAAACGTCATTACACTATTCAGTTTTATTCTGATAAATGAAACGATGCTCAGAAAAATTACACCACCATAGCAAAAAAAAATTTGGCTATAGTTAAAAGTGTTTTAAAGTTCTAAGGTGATCTTTATAACCATAGGCTTAATACAGACCATCCGATGTACAAGGAATTCTTGAATTTTATGCAATCCAAATAAGGAAAGGATAATATTCTTCAATCATATTCCACAGTTCTCACAGATGATGAGAACATAGAAATATTTGATCAAAATGATTAAAAAAAAAAAGTTATACTTCTTCTAGAACAAAGTGAATTGCGATGAAAAAATGACACATGAAAAATAATGCACAGGTATCTGAATTCAGTTTCTTATACCACACCTGCTTATAAATACAGGATGCATTATGAGATGATACTCTCAGCAACAGGGTCTGATGAATTCCAGCATTTTTACCCAGCCAATACCAAAAGAATTTATAACTTTTCAAAAATCATTATAAAAAGAGTTATGGCTCCAGAAGAATGGGGAATGAGCCCCTTAAAAGAGAGGGAGTATATCCATCCAGAACAAAGGTAGCAGTAAAATATAATTACTGGGACTATATAAATAGCTTTAATAGAGCTCTATTATATGAAAATGCTAATAAAAAGCATTCTTGATTTATAAAAATATGCTCTCATGTTTTTAACCAACCTATTCCAAATTGATTTTGTCAATGGTGAACTTTATATGGTCCCTCAGTAAAAAATTTACCAGAACCTTACAAAATATTATATTTTGAATGGGTGGATGTCTCCCCTAAGCTCATAAGTTTAGAACAAGATAATATATTCTTTGAAGGTATGTCATTGATGTACTTTTTTATAGAATTCTCAATCCCTTAGATTATGAAATGGTCTGTAGAGGTTAATGACCCCCGAAGGATTTTTATGTTTACAGAGATTTTTTTATACAAAGTTTTGGAATAAATTAATACAAAAAGACCTCGAAGGAAAAATTCATGGTCGAGAAATTATAGATTTAATAAATACAATGATGGACAAATACCAAAATACAGAAAGATCAAAATCACGGGTGAATGATCTTAGTCCATTCAAACAGATTACAAGAAAGCTTCATATGAAGAAAAGATTAATATCCAAATCAGAAGCAATAGTCATTTATATGGAGAAAGTAAAAAGAGATTTAATAAAAAATCTCGATATAGATATAAGGGATGATATATATTCATGGCATCAGCTAGCCACATCAATGATGATGAAGAATCATGCATGGAAGGAGAAGCACAAAGTGCTAATAGCAATGAAGAGATTGACATCGATACTCTACTCCAAAGACTCCAAGACTAAGTGGAAGAATCTTCCAGCAACATCGCCCGCAAAGGAAAAGGGAAGGTGTAAAGCAAGAAGGCTCCACAAATTGAATAATTGGGGTAATAAGTCAAAAACTTTAATAAAGTAGGCCATGATAATAGGTGTCGGCCACATGTTCTAGTGGAGCTTTTAAAAATATTTTGAATTATTAATTATTGTACTTTTATGTAGTTTTCAAATATTTAATTTTAAAAAAAAAACTAAAAGATTCTATGTCCAAATTTATTGTCAAAATTAAGAAGATTTAATCTCAGAAAGCGAAAAATATCATTTAGACAGAGTAATTTTAATAATATAATTTGAATTTATATATCACATATAAATTAATTTAATTATTTTAGAATTTTATAATGATTTGATTTGTGTACATATAACTGCATTACTTGAAAATTATGTTATTTTAGAGGTGCAATTTGATCAAGAAATCCTAATTAAGTCAAACTAGAAGAAACAGAAGAAAATTGAATTAATTTCGGTTTGATTTGGCAAAAATTAAAAATCTAGTTGAAATCTATCTATATATAAAAGGAGAAGAAAAATGACACATGTCAATACCACAAATTTCCAGTATTTTAAATAATTTTAAATAATTAATAATCAATAATTAAATAAATAAATATAGACACATGTCAATAATTAGAATTAGAATGACACATGTCCACACAACAAAAATAAAATAAAAATAATCTATCTATATATAAAAGGAGAAGAAAAAATGACACATGTCAACACCACAAATTTTCAGTATTTTAAATAATTTTAAATAATTAATAATCAATATTTAAATAAATAAATATAGACACGTGTCAATAATTAGAATTAGAATGACATATGTCAACACAACAAAAATAAATAAAAATAACTAAATAAATAAATTTTAAACAAACTATTTAAAATACAAAAAAAAATTATAAAAAAAATACCAACGGACAAAAAAGTAAAAAATGTTTAAATAGGTTATAGTAATAGAAAATGTAACAAAGAAAAAAAAATAAAAAATAAAAAACTTGCATCAATCATTTTAAATAAATAAATAGCAAAACTACCCGCATATTAAAAAAAATTGTTAAATGAAGATATGCTTTAGTTTTTAAAAAATAAAAAAAAATATTTTAAATGTGTTTTTTCAAAATAAGTAACCAACTCACGTAGCTATTTTATAAAAAAGGGCAAAGTAGTTACTTTTTGAATTTAAATTTAAAGTGGTTATCTAAAACTATTCTATCTATTATCTCTACTAGTATACGTACCCGCGCATTGCGCAAATATTTGAAAATGAATAATTTTTTAATTTAAAAATAATTCATATGAATTATTATTAAGTATTAAAATTGCAGGTGCAATCATATATAATGTTTTGATTTTATATTAATAGTTGATGCTAATAAAACTTTATCCTTTAAAGAGATCCAACATTTTTCTAACAACTTCTATTTTTCATTGTATAATGAAAATTAATAATAGCATAAGTGGTGTGTGTTAGATTGATATTTGTGTTAATTAATTAAATTTAAAATTTATAGACCGGATTTGAATTTAGCATTAAAAATAATAACTCTAACTTTAGTAAAAATATTAATATAATTTGCAAAATATATTGCAACCTATTAACACACTCCTCTCTAGTTCAAACTTGTAACGTAAAATGATTTTCATTTAATTAAACAAATATAAATTCATAAAATAAGGATACACAAAATCAAATTATTATTCAAATTTAAAAAACTTAAACGTTTGGATACTAATTTGGATAACTACCATTTTTTAAAAAATAAATTTAAAAAGGAGACCTCAGAAGTAGTTAAGTTCGTTTTATTTTTATTTATTTTTCCAAAACCGTATTGTTTTTTTTAGTGTTTACCCTTTTTATTTTATTGTCAGTTGTTAATTAATTTAATTCATAAATTCTACATATTATTTTATATGCAGATTATTTTGTTTTAATAAAGAAAATGAAAATGTGGGGATTCCTTTTTGTTTTTTCTTTTTAAACTGATTTTTTTAATTTGCTTCCTATATTTATATAATGCAAACATTAAAGAAAATAGGATAGTAATTCCTGTTTTTAGAAATCTTTTTGAAAAATAGTATAAAATTAATTTGAAAATTATAATTAGCTTTAAAATTATTTAGGAGTTTGTAATTTTATTTTATTTTTGTTAAATTTTGATCTAATAATTACAATAATTTGAACTATGGATTTCTTAAAAGGAAGAAAAAAAGTTGTTAATCAGTTACCTATATTTTAGGAATCCATTACTATCCTTCTATGTGTAACTCATATATATATATTTAGAATTCTTTTTGAAAATTAGTATAAAATTAATTTGAAAAATATAATTAGCTTAGAAAATTATAATTAGCTTTAAAATTATTTGTGAGTTTGTAATTTTATTTTATTTTTGTCAAATTTTGATCTAATAATTACAATAATTTGAATTATGAATTTCTTAAAAGGAAGAAAAAAGTTATATATATATATATATATATATATATATATATATAAACAAATTTTTACTTTTCTATTTTAAATTTCATTAATTGATTTTTCCTTGAAAATTTCAGTCTTATCTAATAAATGAAAAATATATTTGAAGCTATATAAGAGAACTTAAGTTGACCTTCTCTTTTTTTTATTTATCTTAGCAGAAAAACTTCACATAATAATATCAATGTATAGTTACATAATTTATTATATTTTTATTTGAATTTTTAAATTTATTTTATTCAAAAATTTTAAACACGTGATTTATGTTTTCCTTACAATATATTTTTTAATTTTTGAAAAATAAAGGCACCAAAACGTGAGAGATAACATGAAACATGAATAAGGATATGCATGCATCATAATACCTCTACTGCATTAAAAAAAATCAATAATCTGCATAAGAATTATAAAAAAATTAACCACATGCATCATAAAAAAGAATTAAAGTATAAGCATTGTATTATACATAAAATGAACTCTAATTTTATGTGGATTTATGTTATGTGAACATAAATTGAAATTCAAGTGTTAGAAACTATTATTTATTTTTTATTACATTTTTCAACTATAAAAGTGATTAATACAAAATGGATTTTCATTCACCATCTCAATAGAAAAGAAAGACATCAACGGAATTGAGAATATGTTCGTCAATGTCAAAAAATATTGGTTGAGTAATCACTTAAGTGCAATGAACGTACAATGATCCCAAAATACTTAAAAGAACACCTAGAACATTAAAGTTTAATTGTTTAATTTCATTAAAAAACACATTTTAATATTGAGAGTCGAACAAATTCAAAATTCAAATCGTTTCATCTTACTATATCATGGTACATTTTATGAAGATCTAAAAAGTAGAATAGTATTCATATCAACCGACAACATAACTATAATACAACAAAAGCTAAACATATTTCCTTTCAAAATTCAGATCGCTTCATGTTAATATATCATGGTACATTTTATGATAATATAAGAAGTAGAACAATATTCATATCAACCGACAACATAACTATAATACAACGAAAGCTAAACATATTTCCTTTCAAAATTAAATAAGCACATTGATAGTATAAAACATACTTCTTATCTTAAACAAAATTAAACAAACTCTTCTCGATTAATAGGAGAAACTATAAACTTATCTTAGAAAAAACATCAATGTCGTCTACATCTCTTTCTGAATATTCTTCTAAGCCAAGAAATCTTCTCTTCATTAACTAATCATAAAAAAAATATTCAAACAACACTAAAATCACCCAAAGGAAATGCAAATAGAAACATAGCCATGAACTAAGAAATTGCAGAGAGCGTATTTCCTTGTTTCAACAAAAAAAAAAGCAGTAAATATATATATAATGAAATTCTATTNAAAATCACCCAAAGGAAATGCAAATAGAAACATAGCCATGAACTAAGAAATTGCAGAGAGCGTACTTCCTTGTTTCAACAAAAAAAAAAGCAGTAAATATATATATAATGAAATTCTATTGTTTCAAATAACTGTAAAAAATTTAAATTTTGAAAAGCAGTAACCAATTTTTAATTTAATTTTTTTTATAATTATAAAAATTTGTATTGTTGACATGTGTCATTCTTATTCAATTATTGATATGTGTCTGTATTTCTATATTTATTTATTTATTATTTAAAATTATTTAAAATTCAAAAAATTTTGTGGTGTTGACATGTGTCATTTTTTCTTATATATATATATAAAGTTCATTAAAAAAATTAATTGATCTTATTTTTCTTCAAATGTGTAGTATTATTTGTTGAATTATTTCCATTTTTCTTATCTTCATCTTTTTATGGAACGAATAGGTAGATTATTTGTCCGCTAGCCAGAAAAAAAAGTTTGAATATACTTGCAAATAACAAAGTGAAAGTCCAAGAAGAAGAACAACAACATTTATCAAAATAGAAATCTTCTGCAAATGATGATATTGTTAGATCTATAATGTCTTTTTGTGAATTTTTTTGGGTTCATTTCATCAATTTGATTTGTTTCTGTCATATATTGTACTTAAATTCTTTAGGTGGAATGAGTTTTTCATGTTCTTTTTTTATTTATATTTGTAATCTTTGATGATTTTTACTGTGATTAATTTATTTATTTTACGATTGTGTTAGTTTTTATTTAATTTAAGTGAAGTTATTCTAATACTTTTTATGTTATCATTTTCTGTTAATTTTTTCTATTCAATCATTTATATTAACATGTTTTTATAATATTGAATTATTTGAATAGAATAATTTTTTTAATTTTATTATTTTTTGTTAATTTTTTATTCCATCATTTATACTAACATGTGTTTATTATTGAATTATAGATGTATTCTTCTTCAAATGTGTAATGTTGTCTGTTAAATTATTTCTATTCTTTTTATCTTCATCTTTTTATTTAGTGAATATGTAAATTATTTGATGCCTAGCCGAATAAAATTTGAATATATTTGCGAATAAAATAGTAGAAGTTCAAGAAAAGAAGAATAATATTTATCAAAGTGAAAATCCTCTGCAAATGATGATATTGTTAGATCTATAATGTCTTTTTGTGAATTTTTTTGGGTTCATTTCATTCAATTTGATTTGTTTCTGTCATATATTGTACTTAAATTCTTTAGGTCGAATGAGTTTTCTATGTTCTTTTTTTATTTACATTTGTAAACTTTGATGATTTGTACTGTGATTAATATTATTTTTTTACTATTGTGTTACTTCTTATTTAATTTAAGTGAAGTTATTCTAATACTTTGTATGTTATCATTTTCTGTTAATTTTTTCTATTCAATCATTTATATTAACATGTTTTTATATTATTGAATTATTTGAATCGAATAATTTTTTAATTTTATTATTTTTGTTTTTTTTTTATTCTATCATTTATACTAATATGTGTGTATTATTGAATTATGGATGTATTCTTCTTCAAATGTGTAATGTTGTCTGTTAAATTATTTCTATTCTTTTTATCTTTATTTTTTTATTTGGTGAATAGGTAAATTATTTGATGGCTACCTGAATAAAATTTGAATATATTTGTGAATAAAATAGTAGAAGTTCAAGAAATGAAGAACAATATTTATCAAAGTGAAAATCCTCTGCAAATGATGATATTGTTAGATCTATAATGTCTTATTGTTTTTTTTTTCCAGTTTATTTCATTCAATTTGATTTGATTTTGTCATATTTTGTACATAAATTCTTTAAATCAAATGATTGAACCATGATTCTATTCTTCTTCAAATGCGTAGTTTGTTAAATTAATTTCATTCTTCTTATCTTCATTTTTTATGGGGTGAATAGATAGATTATTTGATGGCTAGCCGAAGAAAATTTGAATATATTTGTTTTTAATCATGTGGTTAAAGCTTCATCATTTCATATTTTAAAATTTGATACCCTCATTTTCTTATGATATTTTAAACTAATATAGTAGTAAGAGTTATATATATTCTATCGTCTTCGAACCCTATTTTGTGGAATTATACTAAATTTGTTATAGTAATAGTAATTTTAACTAACATTTTTTGGTGGGTGCATTGCTATCAATTTCGGGAGATATTCTAAAAATATTGATTAATCATGCATTTAATTTTTTTTGGCGTGTAGGTAAAAGCATATTCACTTTACTTCAACTTCTTTTTTTTTTTTTAACCTATTTTTACAATATTTTCCATAATTGCTTTATTTTATATTGCTCCTTCTTTGATTTCTCTTTAAAGTGTTTCATTTTATGACTTATGACATATTAACTTTTTCAGTATTTTATTAGTCAAATGCGATGGGGGTATTTTGTTGTTTTTTTTTTAAATGTTAATGATCCTAGAAAATTTAGAATGATAAAATGTATGCCTTTGTAGTTTTTTTT
>NC_064284.1:57228335-57270045 GCF_019186545.1 Solanum stenotomum | reverse complement strand
TAATAATTAATAATCAATAATTAAATAAATAAATATAGACACATGTCAATAATTAGAATTAGAATGACACATGTCAACACCACAAAAATAAACTAAAAATAAATAAATAAATAAATTTTGAACAAACTATTTAAAATACAAAAAAAAATATAAAAAAATACCAACGGACAAAAAAGTAAAAAATGTTTAAATAGGTTATAGTAATAGAAAATGTAACAAAGAAAAAATAAAATAAAAAACATGCATCAATCATTTTAAATAAATAAATAATAATTAATAATCAATAATTAAATAAATAAATATAGACACATGTCAATAATTAGAATTAGAATGACACATGTCAACACCACAAAAATAAACTAAAAATAAATAAATAAATAAATTTTGAACAAACTATTTAAAATACAAAAAAAAAAAAATATAAAAAAATACCAACGGACAAAAAAGTAAAAAATGTTTAAATAGGTTATAGTAATAGAAAATGTAACAAAGAAAAAAAAATAAAAAACATGCATCAATCATTTTAAATAAATAAATAGCAAAACTACCCGCACATTAAAAAAATCTGTTAAATGAAGATATGCTTTAGTTTTTAAAAAAATAAAAAAAATATTTTAAATGTGTTTTTTTCAAAATAAGTAACCAACTCACGTAACTAATTTTTTTTAAAAAAAGGGCAAAGTAGTTACTTTTTGAATTTGAATTTAAAGTGGTTATCTAAAACTATTCTTCCCATTATCTCTATTCCCTATATATACATAAATAAAGTTTATTAAAAAAATTAATTGATCTTATTTTTCTTCAAATGTGTAGTATTATTTGTTGAATTATTTCCATTCTTCTTATCTTCATCTTTTTATGGAGCGAATAGATAGATTATTTGTCGGCTAGCCGAAAAAAAAAAGGTTTGAATATACTTGCAAATAACAAAGCGAAAGTCCAAGAAGAAGAACAATATTTATCAAAATGGAAATCTTCTGCAAATGATGATATTGTTAGATCTATAATGTCTTTTTGTGAATTTTTTTGGGTTCATTTCATTCAATTTGATTTGTTTCTGTCATATATTGTACTTAAATTCTTTAGGTCGAATGAGTTTTCTATGTTCTTTTTTTATTTACATTTGTAATCTTTGATGATTTGTACTGTGATTAATATATTTTTTTTATGATTGTGTTACTTTTTATTTAATTTAAGTGAAGTTATTCTAATACTTTGTATGTTATCATTTTCTGTTAATTTTTTCTATTCAATCATTTATATTAACATGTTTTTATATTATTGTATTATTTGAATCGAATAATTTTTTAATTTTATTCTTTTTTGTTAATTTTTTATTCCATCATTTATACTAACATGTGTGTATTATTGAATTATGGATGTATTCTTCTACAAATGTGTAATGTTGTCTGTATTATTTCTATTCTTTTTATCTTTATTTTTTTATTTGGTGAATAGGTAAATTATAAAATTATTTTTAAAATTATAAGTTAGTTATTTTATAACGTGGAATTCAGACATTTTTAAAAAATATAGAATTTATATAAATTTTTAAATAGTTAAATAGAAATTATAAAATTATTTTTAAAATTATAAGTTAGTTATTTTAAAATTATAAAAAAAATTGTAATTTTTTAAATAATTGAGAATGACTAATTAAAAGTTCAAATTTTGAATTTAATATTTGTAGTTTTTGAAGATAGTTACACTTTTCTGACTTTATCATAATTGTAAGATAATTATATAACTAGAAAGTACTCTCTAATAATGCATGTAATTATTTTGTTTGTTCAAAAAAAAATATGTGTACGTTACCTTATTTTTTATCTCAATTATGTAGAAACTTTAATAGTAATCATATATAATTTCAATCATTATTATTAATAGAACATTAGAAGAATTATTACTAAAGGTATTTATGTTAATAAAAATTAAATTGTTGAATGTATTATTGATATATGACTAAATAAAATAATACGGGGAAGAAAATAGTAAGTAAACATTATACGTTGTATTGAAATATATTTAAGTTAATAAAAATAGAAAAAGTATTATTTTATGATTAAACAAAAATAACAAATAAAAATTTCACGTTGTATTAAAATAATAAGTACTAAAAATTATGATAAATTTTATAATAGTCATAAAAGGAATTTATGCAATAATTACTATAATAGAATACTAGAAAAATTGATAAGTTCCTCGATATATAATCATTGATAAAAAATTAAATTATTATTTTCTTTTTCGAAAGTTTAAAAGTAACTGATTCAGTATTTGTGATTAATTATTTCCAATGATTAATAAAAAATGTATATATCATGAACATGTTTCTATTATTATATGACATTAGTTTATATTGACTCTATTTTAAATTACTTTTTTATTATCGTTTGACACAAATTTAAGAATGTAAAGAATATGTTGAATCTTTTGAATTTGAAAAAAAATAAATGCAAAATATATTAACATGTCATTTAATCTTATGATATTTTTACTTTTCATGTGAAATATTTTTAACAAATTGTTAATATGAAAAATATATTAATATATCAATACAACATAAAAATAATACAAGACAAATATGTAAAAATATTTCAACTATTTGATGTTTCATGAAATTAAATTAATCATAAATCCATATATAGCTGCACAACGGGCGGTACGCTTTTCATTCACACAAATGCTGAATAACTTTGGTCAGACGAAAATTGTTTGTGTCAATTATACTCCAACTCCTTAAGATTTTCTTCAGAAGCATCAATAGTTGGAAGTTTTATCCTAAGTTGTTCTACATTTTCATGATATTTCCCATATGAGAAAACAAGATAGCAATAATCATCTTGGTAATTATCACTAACCAAGCTATAAAGTTGCTGTCCTGCTGCAAAGCCACCAAGAAGTTGATATGATCTTTGTGATTGATCCATAGTTACACAAATATCATCACCACAAGCAGCAACTTCTATTTGTGTTCTATAGATGAAATCCAAAACTTGTGAAATTTCTTTTTCAAACTCATAAAATGGTCCATTTTCAAAGTTGAATTTTCTAAGCTTACATAATCCTTCTCCCAATTCCATCATTGCTCCTTTGTGATTTTTGTTGAATAAGTGATGGAATCCTACTGCACATTGAAGAATTCCGTGGAGTAGAGTTCGAATCGGCTCTTGGGATTCGTTCCAAAGGGCTTCAAGAACATCGTGACATCTGTCAGAGGTGGCAAAATAAATTCATATTTTAGTAACATGTTTAATCCTCCTAACTACTATAAACGGATTGACATTGGGGTTATTTGCATAAAATTCAATTTTTTATAAGAATTTAAATTTTGTTCCCGTTTGCCCAGTAGACTAAATTTATCTGTCGTAAAAGAAAAAATGTTTAAACTGCTTTCAATGACCACGAAATTTATTGGCTAAATTTTTGAGAGGTCAAATAAGTAAAAAAAAAATGAGGGGAGTAACAAAAACTGTTTTCCAAAAGTAAAAAAGTATTTTTTTCCAAAATTACTTTTTTGAAAAAATACATTTATAACTTACTTTTATAAAGATTGACCAAATAATTTTTTTTCTCAAAACTGTCTTACATATACAAATGACTTTACCAAAGTACTTTATTAAAAAATGCTTTCCAAAATAAATTGATTTTAGAAGTTTGAGCAAACAAGATATTAATCTACTGAACTTAAAACATGATTTTAAAGAGTAACCTCAAAAGAAATTAATGTTATTTTTACCTGTAATAATCTCTGCTATTAAAAAGCGCCACAGCTTCTTGGAAACTATAGTTTTTCGATTTATGATCATCTTCGTCCTCCACAAAACTCCTTCGAGAAAAAAGGCGATAACTATATGATGATGGTGAAGTGTAATTGGTCTTCTTGAATTGATGATAATATAATTGGTTATGGAAATGAACCTTTGAGTATGGAAAATTAGAGAGTGAAGATATGTTAGTAAAAGATATTAGAGTTTGATTGAATTTTGGGAGACTGATAGAAATGTTATTAGCCATAGAAGAATGATTTTCCTAGCTGCATCTTTTTTGTCTCTTTTATTGTGATGGTTTTTATTTGTGGTTCATTTTTTCTCACTTCAAAAATCAGATATTGTTTTACAAAAAAATCTCCCAAGACTTTTCCTTTAAATGTAGGGAAAGTTACACATTTAACAGGTCGGTCAAAAATAATGAATTACATTTGTTAGTCAATTATACGGAAAAAAAATTCTCTATTTTCATTTGTCTTGTTTAACTTTCCTTTTTAGTCTATTTCAAAACGAAGATCGTTTCTTTTTTTCGATAGCTCTTTAATTTTGACTTTTCATATAAAATACTTAACGCCGCAAGATTAAAGGATATTTTGATAATAATTCATTTTAAGTTTCTTACCTTTTGTTGAGAAAATAATTATAACAATTCATTTTCTAAGAAAATAAAAAATATAAAACTTGACTTATGTTTTAAAAAAACAATATCTTCTTCGTATCATTTAATTTAAGTATCTTAATTTTCTTTTAGAAAGTAATAATTCATTTGGGATGGTGCATACTCGGGTATTTCCTAGCACTTTCTATTTGTGGAATATTATCTAATGCCCAACCTGTTAGGAATAGAACTCCCAAAAAGTAAAATATTTACTTTTAAATGTATCGTTACTTTCATATCCTCTTTTTATTTTAAAATGATATATAATAATTTATTTTGCACGCTGACGTCATGTTGATATCAGCGCCCACCCTTTTTTTCCTCTTCGATGCTATTACATTATATGGATACACTTTGGTGATGTCAAAGAGTAATTGAGCAATGTCTTCATTGAAGGACTGTTTCTTCCTCCTTGATACCATCAACGTACAATATATTCTGGCGGTATCAATGAGTAACTGAACAATGTTTTCTTTGAGGTTTGCTTCAGTCTTTCGATAAGATTATTCAATCATCCATTATACCATTACGATATATCTACATATTGTTGTGGTATCATTGAGGTATGTTTCAATTCCTCAATATTTTAATTTTTAAAAATATAAGAATATAATTTCTACTAATTTAGAGTTTAATAAATAAGATTGTAACCAACATGGGTTGTGGTGCACTGATAGGAGTGTTTCACCCTTAACCAGAGATCTCGGGTTCGAGTCCTGAGTATGGAGAAAATCTTGTTGGGAGCGTCACCCCCGAATGGGCCCTGCAGTGCGCGATCTAGATTTAATTAGTGCTCCTATATGGGCTCCGGACACCGAGTGGAAAACCAAAAATAAAAATAAATTGTGACTTCAATATTTTTCTCTTAATTGTTTCTTAGTTATTTCTTTTTATTTTTAAGAAAGTCAATCCTATATGATACTGATAGTGGAAGAAAATAACAATTTACCTTTGCGGCACGTCAAAATCAAGCTTTGAAGAAGCTTTAATGGATAATGGAGTCTGACAATTCTAACCAACTCAAAATCTCCTCTTAACACTCTCAAATTTTATATATGAGCTTCGCTCGATGTTTCAAATCTTTCAATATATTATTCACTCAAAACAATTTACATTTGCAGCACGCCAAAATTCAAAATCAAGCTTTAATGATAGAACATTTTTGGCACACAATTGGTTGTCAAACATAGGTAACCTTTTGTTCCATGCCCCTCTAATTCCTGAATAGCCATACTCAGGTAGAGTTGATCCAATCTGTACTTCTACTACTTGTGAACTAATATCCTCCTCTACAACTTCACATATTTTCAGTGTTACATACTCTCATAATTAATCCGGCTTCTACTGTTTTTAAATTTAAAACCAAATCGAATGTTAATTTAAAACACACCCATATTTTCATAAATTGAAGAATTTTTATATTTATGAGAAAAAAATATAATTAAAGGAATTCCAAATTATATATCTAAATAAAATTTCAACTTGAATTGAAATCAAATCATTTCCAAAAATCATTCTGCAATTTTAAATCTATACAAAAGAATATTCCTACACCTCAAAAATAAGAACACTCCTGTAAGGACAAAAATAAAAAACAGTTGAAACTAGAATTGTTGGGGTACTCAGAAAAGAGAAAACCCCTCCAAAAATATACGCCACTAATTACAGCGCACACACGGTATTCTTTAGTAAAAGGCGAAAGAATAGTTCGCTCTGTGCTCACTGTGTGGCTGCGTAAGTTTTGGTACGGTTTGATGTGTTTGTTTTATATTACAACAAAGTTTATATTTACTTATTATTCGACGGTGTGGTACTTGCCTCACTCCTTTAATATCTGTATGAACGAAAACTAATTTTTAACATTATATATGCTGTGTGATTGTTTGGTGAAGGCTCAGCTTTGCCTCTTTTGTGGTTACTTTAAGTTGGTGTTGTAATGGCATTGAGTAATGCCGAACTCGCAATTTCATCTGAAGGTTGAGAAGGAACGACTACATAAAAAAATAAAAAAAATTAGCGGCAATAAATATACACATTAACAAAAAATGCTAAGACTTTTATCAATACAAAGAGTACTAACATGTAATTATCACTAGTATAATTACCTATAAATATATATATATATTTTTCAAGTGAAGGGTCTATATTCTGTTTTCAACAAACTAGAATCTCAATTAAATTTTATTGAAGAATTGGGAAGGGGCCACGCGAACGCATGCCCCACTATCACAAATTATGACATAGGCTAGATCACTTGGTCCGACCTTAGGCGGGCACCCTTCCAAAGTGCAATGGAAGTCATCAGCCTAGGCCATGAGTCTTAGGGGTCGTTTGGTTTGAAATGAGTTATGATGGGATAAGTTATGTTAGGATTAGTTATGATGGGATAAGTTGTGCTAGGATTATTTCTTATTGAGTGTTTGGTATGTTGTATTCAAAATAATATATATTGATAAATTTTAAAAACAAGTTGTTTGTTTACAAAATTACCCTTCACTTTATTTAATTTTTTAAATTTTCTTTGCGAGCTTTAGTTATTTATTTTTTTAAATAAAACTTTTATTTTATTTAACATAAATATTTTTGTTTATGTATTCGCATGATAAGTACCATGTGTATTTAAAAATATAACTTTTTTTTATTTAGCTTAAAAATAGAACTTCCCTCTTTAGTTTGTTAAAGAGAAGAAAATTTATGAGAAATCAAAATAAAATAAACATAAGAATTAATCAAATAAAAATTATATTAATATAGTGTAATTTTTTAATTATCATAAAAATAAGAAGTAGTAAATATTATTAAACATGATATTAAAAATAATGTAAATATAAATAAATGTGAAAAATGATGTATAAAAAGAATTTAAAGGAATATATTTTGTCATTTACCTATTTTATTTCGGGATAAGTTATCCCGGGATTACTATACCACCCAATGTGAGGGATAACTTATCCCGGTACTAATACATAATCTTGGGATAAGTTATCCCAAGTTTTCCAACCAAATAAGGAAATAAAGGGTACTTAAAATTTATCGCGGGATTTACTTCCCTTATCCATTACACCAAACGACCCCTTATTGATTGCCCATTCACCCAGTCCAGGTAAGTATGTTTCATGTGGGTCCTTCCTATCCTTTTATATCCATCCAGATTCTGTTTTCCTTCATTTCAGTCGATGAGGGACATTTTGCCCTTGATTTATTTTTTCAACTTATAACACCACATAAACAACAAACACATCTTTACAGCTCTCTTAAAAGAACAATGACATACTCATGGAAAAATAACGTTATGTTAGCCAAGAACTACTACGAACCAGGAACAAAAATGACCTTAAAAAAAATATTTTAGGGACAATGGATGTCAAAATTCATGTGTTATAGGGCCTTTACTCGATATCTCAGGTTAACGACATTAGCTGAGTCTGAAGCAATTGATTAATTGTTCTTTGCTCTTACAATACATATAAATCACTTTGTGAATACAAAAACTAAACCAATAAAAACATGTTCAATTTTTATAATTGAACCCCAAGTTTAGCAGACACCATGTATTAGTAACCAGAAATAAGAAAAAAATGTTTAAGAATTGGGTAGGGGCCACATGGATTGAATAGAGTCCCACACTGCCACAAATTATAACATAGGCTCTACTACTTGGGTCAACCTGAGGCAAGCGCCCCAGCAATACAATAAAGGTCACCAACCTAGGTCATGGGCCTTGTTGATCGCTCATTAATTGTATCAACCGGTGAGGTTGCCCTTGTTTTCTCCTGTATTCGTATTTCATAACAAAAATACCTCCACTTTCTGTTTGATTTCATGTTTTTTTTTCCTTTAATTTATAGCACTTAATATGCACAATAAACAAATCTTCTAGGATCTCTGAAGAGAAAAAATGCCACTTTGAAAAAATTTTGTTTTAGAATCGGGTAGGGGCCGCACGAACACAGGCCCCCGCTGCAACAAATTATGATGTAGGCTCATCCACTTGGGTCGACCTTAAGCGAACACCCCTCCAAAGTGCAATGGAGGTCACCAACCTAGGCCATAGGCCTTATTGATCACCCATTAATCCCGTCCAGGTAAGTATGTTTCTTGTAGCTCATACCTTTTTTCTTATACCCATTTTAATCCCTTTATTCCTTTGTTTCAGCCGATGAGGGACATGTTACCCTTGATTATATTTTTTTTCATTTATAGCACCACATAGACAACTCCCGAGTTGAGCTAAAGCTGTATCCATGGCAAACCCACATAGACCCGCAAACATACTAACCCTTCCCGCTCCCTCCCACATAGCAAAAAATTGTGTTTTCAATCTGCCCCGCTCCACATAACAAAAAATTGTGTTTTCAATCAGCCCCACATAGACCCGCTCCACTCCATGCCGCATAGTTTTTTTTTTTCTTAATTGAATTTCACTTAACAAATAAAATTCATAAATTTTTTTTTTATTTTTCTGCTAAATAAATAAACTTGTAACTATTATACTATTTCCTACTAGCATATACATATATAGAGAGATCATTGTCTCAATCATGTAGTTGGGGAAATAAATATTTTTTCTTGTTTGATAGAAAGGACGTTAGTGAATCTGTGGGTCAAGCTTATGTTTCATTTAGTTTCTAAATTTTTTTTTTTGTCAAACACAAAATAATACAATTTCAAGAAAATTATAAGGCTTCATTATAGTGTAGCTTAAGTGTTTCCAAAAAAATATAGTGTAGCTTAAGTGTCAAAATATTTGAAAAAAAAACAGTGATACAGTAGCTAAAGAGAGAAGCCTGGACTAACTTATGAATATTTTTCTCACTATTAAAAACTAAGTGAAGTTGAGTAGCTGAAATCTTGTAGAACATCTCATTGAGAACTAAATAAATGATTGATATCAATGAAAATATAAAACAATGTTTTGTTTTTTATTGGTTATATAAAACAATGTTAAGTTTTGTAAAGTGAACTCCACCAAAAACTTGAAGCAAAAGAAAGTGGCGAGCATATATTGAGAGGGAGTTGCAATTTTCACAACCCGCACCCACACCCGCTCCGCACCCGCCTTACCTTCCTTAAAAGAAGTTTCAACCCGCCCCGGACCGCACCCGCATAAAGTCATACCCGCCCTGCCCCGCATAAGATAAACCTCCCCGCTCTATTGCCATCCCTACAATTGGTTGTCAAACATAGGTAACTTTTGTTCCATCACACTGTCCCTCTCAGGTAGAGTTGATCCAATCTTTACTTCTACTAAATATGAGCTGATATCCTCCTCTACAACTTCACATATTTTCATGTGTTACATACTTGTAAATAATCCGGCTTCTACTTTTTCATAAATTAAAATCAAATCGAATGTTAATTTGAAACACCCCTCTGTTTTCATAAGTTGAAGAATTTTCATATTTATGAAAAAAATATATAGTTAAAGAAAATTCAAATTATATATCTATATAAAATTTCGACTTCAAATCAACCAAAGCATTTCCAAGAAACATTCTGCAATTTTAAATCTATATAAAAGAATTTCCATACCTTCAAAATAAGAATAACACTCTTGTAAGAACAAAAATAAAAAATTGTTGAAACTAGATTTATTGGGGTACTCAAAAAGAGAACCCCTCCAAAAATTGACGTATGCCACTAATTGCAGCGCGCACGGTATTCTTTAGTAAAAGGCGAAAGAATAGTTCGCTTTGTGCTCACTGCGTGGCAGCGTAAGTTTTGCTACGAATTTATGTGTTTGTTTTATATTACGACAAAGTTTGTATTTACTTATTATTCAACGTGTGGTACTCGCCTCACTCCTTTAATATCTATATGAACAAAAATAATCATGTTTCTTGATGATTTTGAATATATGGTCACAAGCTGATCGATGAAATGTCACATAGAATATTTTGGCCAGTATCATGAATATACTTGAATTGTGCACGAAGTCAGAATTTTTACTAATGAAATTCAAAAATAGAAAAAAGTACACACAAAAAGGCAAGAGGATTCAATAATAATAAAAAATTTTAACATTATATATGCGGTGTGATTTTTCGGTGAAGGCTTAGGTTTGCCTCTTTTGTGGTTACTTTAAGTTGGAGTTGTAATGGCATTGAGTAATATAAGGAACGTTGTGTCTCGAGTAGATGGGCGGGATGGGTTGAGCTTAATCCGCAAAATTTTTAACCCATCCCGCTCTATCTTGCATAACAATTTTTTTCATTTTCAACCTGCCCCGCATAGATCCGCCCCGCGCCCCACATAATTCTTTTTTTCTATTTAAGTTTGATATAAAATTCATAAAAATAAATTCATTTTTCATCAAGTTATATTAATTTAATAGATAATTACTTAAAAATTTATTTGTTAGAGATCAATTGGGAAACATGTAAGAAATCGTATTATTTTTTATTGAACTATTTTCCTTTACTATCTTGAATATTTTAGTAGCTTTAAAGAAATTATCTAAATAAATAATGTTCAGTCACTCTTAAAACATGTAAAAAGTTAAAATTAAGTTTGAACCTGCATAAAATCACACACCCACAACCGCCTCGGCCCGCATTAGTTTTAAACAACACACTTCAACCCGCCCCGCCAACCTTAAACTCATCCCGCCTCACATAGCCTTAAACCCACCTTGTCACGCATTTGCCCCCACCCCATTGCCATCCCTAGTCTCGAGCTAAGATTTTGAAACCAACAGAAAGTGGAGTGGATAGGGTTTAAGCCAACACTACTTGTGTTTTGCCGAACTCGTAATTTCAGTTGAAAGTTGAGAAGGAAACACTACAACAAGAAAAGTTTTTAGCAGCAATAAATATGCATATTAACAAAGAATGCTAAAAATTTTACCATTAGATGAGTACTAACATGTAATTGTCACTAGTATAATTACCTCTAAAAAATAAAATAAAAATTAAGCGCACAACTGGACTACTTTCAAGTGAAGGGCTTGGACTACTTTCAAGTGAAGGGCCTGCATTCTATTTTCAACAAACTAAAATCTCAATTAAATTTTGTTTTAAGAATTGGGAAGGGGCCGCGCGAATGTAGACCCCCACTATCACAAATTATGACATAGACTCAACCACTTGGACCGATCTTAGGCAAGCGCCCTTCCAAAGTGCAATGGAAATCAACAGCCTAGGCCACGGGTCTTATTGAACGCCCATTGACTCCGTCCAGGTAAGTATGTTTCATGTGGCTCCTTCCTATCCTTTTATATCCATCCAGATTCTGTTTTCCTTCATTTCAGTCGATGAGGGACATTTTGCCCTTGATTTTATTTTTTCAACTTATAGCACCACATAAACAACAAACACATCTTTACAGCTCTCTTAAAAGCACTTAATATGCACAATAAACAAATCTTTTTCGGATCTCTTAGGAGAAAAAATGCCACTCTTGGAAAAGTTTTAACAAAATAATAAAATCTTATGAACCCTGGTATATGAGCAAATCATGTAACTTCCATTTTGCTCTTTCTTCACCAAGGTCCACATTTCTCCTACATAAAATGATTTCTAGGAGTAGAACACAAAAAGCTTGATTGGTATGTTCCGAAACCATTATGGTGCAACATATCCTTTCGTTCCTCTTGTCAATTATCGCTGTTTGAGTCTCGGGTTGATCCATCTTCAGTAACTTTGCTAATCCAAAATCTGATATTCTTGGATCATCAAGAAGTGTATATGTTCTTTAGGCGTTACGTCATAATGGATGATTCGTGTGCTACACGAGCACCCGTGCAAATACAAGAGTCCCCTGGCTATCCCAAGCTACATGAGCCCTCTGATTCCGTATATGTCAATGTTAGATCACCAAAAAGGAAACTTGCTAATGTCCCATTATTCAACAACTCATACACAAACAATCTGCAAAGTGTTTTCCATAAATAAAATGGCTTATAGTTTTTCATCTTTTGTGTATCTATAAGCTACAGCAAGAATGCTGGACTCAATGAGTTTGTCCAAGTTTAATGACATTATTCACTGGAAGTTTACTTCTATAACAAGGTGAAATATGTTAAAATTTTGTTTTAGAATTGGGTAGGGGCCGCGCGAACGCAGGCCCCCGCTGCAACAAATTATGACGTAGGCTCGACCACTTTGGCCGACCTTAGGCGGGCACCCCTCCAAAGTGCAATGGAGGTCACCAACCTAGGCCATGGGCCTTATTGATCACCCATTGACCCCGTCCAGGTAAGTATGTTTCTTGGAGCTCATACCTTTTTTCTTATACCAATTTTAATCCCTTTATCCCTTTGTTCCAGTCGATGAGGGACATGTTACCCTTGATTATATTTTTTCATTTATAGCACCACATAGACAACAAACAGGATGACTAATTCATCTCTCTTTGCCTTTGTAAATGGAACATATGGAAGGCAAAAGACAGGCCTCACAACTCCGAGTTGAGCTAAAGCTCTATCCATGGCAATGGGGTTTGGCTCATGAAAGAACCATTCAACCCATGCAATTTTGTTTTTTTTCTTTATTCTTATGGTAAATGGAGAGACTTATTGGAAGAAAATTTTGTTTAAAAGTAGCATATTCTTCTTTTGATTTTCAATCCTTTCTATGTTTCATCTTTCTTAACCAAACAATCTTTTGCTTCATCTTGCTCAATTACTTATACACCCCACACGCATCCGTCAACATTTCTAAAGAGTACAAGCAACATAGGCTAAACCTGATTGCTTAACAGCAATAACAAGATTCCATAATGCTCACTGCCAAAATATCATCTATCTCATTTAGGACCCTTAACATCAAAGAATCAAGCAACTGAAACATTTGGAGAAAAAAAAAAGTATCAAATACACCTGACCATCTTATTCCATACATGGAAGGCAAAATTTCAAACTTAATGAGTGACCAATCTAATTTCAACTGATTCTATCACACTTCAAAGCTTTAGCTGAACTAAGAATAGTCACACACAATGACAGTTATGACATGAATCTTAGATACCAGCCCATACGATGATGTCAAGAAATAAAGTGGTCAGCATTATTAAGCTATTTTCATATTCATCTACAGCTCTTTGTTTGGACAACCAAGCCTCAGTAGGTAACAATTCATGATCACAAAACATCCCATGTAAAACATCTATTGGACTCAGTTTTAGTGTTCTATTTGGATATTGTATATTTTCTAGAGACTAATGTAGCTACTATTACTCTGGCAACGCAATATTCCAGAATCGTCTAGTCCCAAATGCAACAAACCTCACCGAATGCTAACAGATCATCAATTCTCAAAGAGAACTCATGCTTTCACCAAATAAGATATAAGCATAGTAATTTTCCTCAATATATTTTTTAAAAAAAAAAACAAAAAAAGCTTCTCTAATTCAATGAATGGGCATTAGAAAACTTTTCGGGATGACGAGGCTTTCTTGGTTTCTTTAACTTTCTTCTGTTTTGATAAGTCTATTAGTTTCTTTCACTTTAATCCTTTTTCCAAAAAGAAATGTAAATGTTAAGAGCAATAATGACAGAAATCAGTTGGGTTGTTAAGCCCTATGAACGAAATGAAAGAAAAATGTAAGGAAGTCTGCAAACATGTCACAAAGAAGCAGTAAAAGTATACATTACGTGCCACAAAGGAGCAGCGAGTACAGGGGTAATCTGCACTAACTGGCTTAAAAATCCATGAGAACATATGAAATGCTTCATTCATTTGCTTATTCTTTTTTACTTTTTAATAGGAAAAATACTGGAACCAATATTAGAATTCTAATTAACGATATAAAACGGATAAACTATTGTTTACAGGATTACAGAAGCTGAAATGGAAAGGAATGCAGATTAAAGTCAAATAGAGTTTCAGAACCATCACAAGGCTAGATGGTGAATCAGTTATCAGGTTAACATCGTTTAAGTATGACTAGTCTCAACTGACAGCTAAAATGCCTAAGAACAGAGCTGAATTAAGATATAGTAATACAGGCGTAAGCATGAGAAGAAAGTACAGGAAATTGAACTCTACATAGCATTAAGGGGCAGTTCAGAGAGAAAAAAAGTCAGAAAAAGGGAAGAACGTTAGAACACAAACCTGAAAAGTAGTTTTGAGTGCTTCATCAACTGCTTAAAATGAAAGGGGTCAGGAACAGCTAATTAACAGTGTTGAAGGAGATATCAAGAGGGAGTAGTATATTTATTACCTTGCTCCATTAAAGCTTCAAAGTCTGTGATTGTTTCTTCTGAAATCACACACATGGCAGAGCTCGTTGAATTAGGGATGGTACTGCTCTAATTCAGCCTATACCTATGCTTATTACTCCTATAATGGCCAAAACCACCCAATCGACACTACAATTTTGGTGGCACTTTCTTGAGTAAGTTCTTTATACGTCACCACATTACCATGAGTAAATACTTTCCTTCCTAAAGTGAACCAATGTGACAGTATGTGCAAGTTAATTGACTTTAGGAGAATAAATTACATGCTTCCTTCCTCAAACCCCTCTTGTTTAGAAAGAATAAACCAAGTGCTTTCCCTCATCTTTAAAGACATTTATATTTCAAATTTGTAGTTAATTCCTTCAAATATTCACCAATTATACAAAACTTGAAAGAGCATGTTCTTGTCACCATCTATCCGTCAACTCTGGTTCAACCAATGTTTATGTTGTTAACATCATTATCATAGTGAGGGCAGCCAAATCCACAATGCTATTCACAAAATCTATCAGGCAATGCAACTTCGTCTTTTTCTTTTCCTTATGGTAAATGGAGAGACTATTGGCTATTGCTAGAAAATTTTGTTTAAAAGTAGCATTTTCTTCTTTTGATTTCAGTCCTTTCTCTGTTTCATCCTTCTCATAGATGACCAACTATAGTAACTTGATAAGACTAATACTAGGATGGTATGATCCTTGCTTAATATGATGAATTCAGGTAGTGGGAGCAATAGTGTATGATCCTCGGCTCCTCAATACAATGGATAACATATGTAATTTCAAAAGGAATATGATGTTTTCTACAATGCCTCAATTATATGCAGATGTTTGGAAGACCAGCATTATACTCCAAAATGTCCCTAAACGGGGATGGATTAGACTAATAAACATGTCAATACTAATACAAGAAGACGCAAAACTAAAGAGGAATCATGATGATCACACGACTATATAACAGCAAAATCTTGCCAGCTATAGTCATGAACTAAAGTCACATATTTTATGAATCTTTTTAGGCACATGAGCTAATCTTATGTATATCTTAAAGCAATAAGTAGAAGAAAATTAACGATACTATAGTATACTCATGTTCCCAGCTCTATACAGAAACTTGCTTATAATTGAGTAGCTGAAGTTAAGTGACCATAATTATTTGCACTGTGATAAGGCAGATTCTGCTGATGTTGCAAAAGTAAACCATATACTGCAACCCTCTAAAACAAATTATAGTAACTCTTCTCTTCATCTATATAAAGTACTTCGGAGAAAGTTGACCAATAAACCACAACATGCCAAGGCAGAAGAAGATTAACCAGGATCTAGTCCGTAAACAGAGAAAACAGAAGAAAATGATCCAGTCCAGAAACTAACAGCTACAATGTACATGCCTCCCAAAAGAGAAAAGCAAACAAGAAGAATGCGTGTAAAAAATAACATAAAGAAGATACCTTCATGTCAAGAAATTTTTCAAATTAAGCCGCTAACAACAAAAACTTACTTCTCAATACCAATTGGAGAAAAACTAATACCTACCAACCAAAAAAAAATCATTATCATCCAAAACTTGGACATCTCTTTCCCCAACAAAGTTTTCCCGTCCAATTTTCTCAACAATCTTCACAAACTCCTCTCTCTTTGCCTTTGTAAGTGGAACATAGGGAAGGCGAAAAACAGGCCTCACAACCCCAAGTTGAGCTAAAGCTGTATTCAGAGCAATGGGGTTTGGCTCATGAAACAACCATTCAACCAAGGGCATTAGCTTTGAGTTCAAAACAGGGTTATTTCCTCCAAACATTAGTTCACGCATAAGACCAGGAACCAAGTTGCTGGTGACAGAAATAACTCCCGTAGCACCATGATGCCACCTTGAGTCATGGCATTCATCATCATTCCCACTCCACACAACCAACCCATTACTTGTATACTGCTCCACTCTATCATTTCCTACACACTCTTTGACACCAGCAAGGTTAGGGCTCTTTGCTAATGTCTGGATTACATGAGGGGGAATGTCTTGACCAGTTCGTGATGGCACATTGTAAATGATAGTAGGGCCCATAGGGAGCACACTGTCAAAGTGAGAAATCAAACCCTCTATGGAGGTCTTCCCATAGTAAGGATTAATGTGAAGAGCTGCATGCATACCTACAGCAAATCCTTGTTCTGTCGCATGGATTGCTTCCCTCGTGGAGTTGCTTCCTGTGTTTCCAATGACTTTAATTGATCCACCAAAACAATTGATGGTATGACCAATGAGCATGATGTGTTCATCCCAGCTCATCAATTGACCTTCACCTGTAGTGCCACCAACAATCACACCCTCAACACCATTTTCAATTTGCAAATTTACTAAGGCGTCATAAGCCTCAAGATCGAATCTTCCATCTGGTAGATATGGGGTTTTAATTGCAGTAATCAATCGAAGTTTTTTTATGTCCTCGGCAAATGTCCTGCATAAGAGAAGGTTAAATGAATTTATGTTAACATTGTGGTTGCATGTATCTCCTGTAAATTTCCTTGATGCTGATATTCACCTATTAGCTGTTTGTGTTAACTAAACGGAAAGCATGTATCATCGATTGCTACCTACAGGGAAATGTTTATCATTTCCAATGCATATCATCGATTGTTGCTAATAGCTCATCAGAACAAGATGATAATGCATGTCCCATTTTGTTGACAATACCTAAGCATTCAATATACTAGATAGTTCCTAATACTATTTATTCACGGAAGACTAACTGTATGAAATCTAAAACTGACCTCATTACAAGGCTAGGAATAACATGTCAAACAGGCGAACAATTCATCAAATCACACGCACAAATAGATGATAAAACTATGATCAAGGAACCACCATTGCCTTCTAATCTCTTATTCTGATTTATTAAATTGATAAAACTATTGGGTTTGGCTAACCTATCGGTTGGGAACATAGGTGTCATAACGACTTGTATTTTTGGATCATGACAATTTGGTATTAGAGTGGGTAAAAAGGTTTTGACAGTTCAAAATCGCGTGATTAGGAGATAACCAATCCATTCCATGGATAGCATCAAAGTCTACCATATCTAAGACCTTCAAATTCGCTTAAGTATCATATCCTATCAAAGTAACTACACACAGACCGATGTACCACTACGGAATCCCCAACAGGAGTAGAAACATGTATAGGCAAATCAAGCGACTCACAGAACATGTCCAAACTCGAAGCAAATTATGTAGACACATAAGAATAAGTAGAGCCTGAATCAAATAATATTGTAGTCGACCGATGACAAACTGGAATAATAAATGTGAGAACAACATCTAAAGCTCTTCTCTACTCGGAAATGCATTACACTAGGCATGATCGCCCTCAGACTTCACACGACCGGAATGGAATCCACCTCTCTCCGTATGAGAACCACCTCTACCACTTTGTGCACCTCCCCATATCGGAGGTTGAGCAGCCTTAGAAGTCAAAGCATGAAAACCACCATGTCTGTCTGGGGACAATTACGAAATGTCCCGTGTCACCACACTCTAAACAACCCCTACGGGGCATAGGCTAATGTGAGGAACCTGAATGCCCTCCACGGCCTAAAGGTCACGATGATGAGCACTATGAAGTTTGTATTGAACTGGAAGTACTACGTGCGACATAATCTCAGACAATGGCATGAATGGGTTTGTCAGACAGGGTGATAACCCCTCCCTAAGTAACCTCGACTCCTAGGTGGAGCACCACCATAATCACATGCCTGACATGCCCTCTTACCCTCACGCTAAATCATTTTTAACTCCTAGGCAACAGCTATCACTTTCTGAAATGGAACCGCGGAAGCGAAAACCTAATAAACTCACATGCAAATCGAAATAATCAATCATTTGACAAACCTTCTCACTCTCGATGGGAAGTATCATCGAAGTGTTCCTAAGCAAGGCATGAAATTTAGTCTCATACTCAATAACTGACATACCCTCCTACTCTAATCCCTCAAACCGCGTGGAACAAAATATGCTAGAAACACCTTGGTAAATTTAGCCCATGAAAGTGGAGGTGATCCAACTGACCTACTATCAATATAATTCCTCCACCATTGATTGGCAAAGCCAATCATCTGAAATGTTGTGTAGTCAACTCTACTAATCCAAGGTTGTGCAACCTCACATGACAATTGACTATAAACTCATATCCATCACACTCAAGTCACTAGTGTAGGTCAGAGGATTCAACATCCTAAACCTTCTAAACATCTTTTGCTTATCAATGCACATGACATGTTTATTAGTCGAATGTGGTTTCCATTCCGACCGTGGTGGTGGTCGTGGATATTTATAGTCTAAGAGCGGTTGTGCCCAGTGTTATGATTTTCTGAGTAGGCCAGAAGCATAGGCTCATCTAATGTTATCACATGTATTATTCCAGTTTGTCATCAATCGGTTACAATACTATTTGAACTAAGCTCAACATATTGCTTCGAGTCTGGATATGTTATGTGAGTCACTTTATTTGCATGTACATGTTTCTACTCTTGTTGGGAATTCCATCGTGGTATATCGATTGTGTAACTACTTTGATGAGATATGATGCTCAAACAAATTTGAAGGTCTTAAATATGATAGACTTTGATGCTATCCTAGAAATGGATTGGTTATTTCTTTATCACGCGATTTTGAATTGTCACAAATCTTTACCTACTCTAATATCAAATAGTCATGACCCAAAAACACAAGTCGTTATGACACCAATCTTGGATGGTATTTCATTTTTTCTGCATTTCATATTGTGAAAGACTTTGTGTTTCTGATATTTTGCTTGTCACTTACTTTTCCAATTGGTTTATTAAATTGAAACGATAAAATTATTGGGATTGGCTTACCTATCCCAATAATTGACTTGTGTTTTTGGATCGTGACAGCAACATGGTTTACAAACTTTGAATCTGCCAACTACAAATTGTGTTATCTACTACAATTAAGTCAATTTTGATGTTCACTGTACTTATTTTCGTAAGTAAAATTGGTGAATATACTACATTATTTCTTCTATCATCTGCAACAACCTATAGTTTTTCCTAACCATTTCACCACTACATTCCAATTATACAAAATAATCAAGATGTCATGTACTATTGTCTGGCATACCCAAACAAGAAACACAAGGAAGTGGCATTATCCAATAATGCACCTCAACCAGTGTGCACTTCAACCAGTCAATCGCACAACAGTAAGAATACTGAAGGAAAAGGAAAAAAAAAACTTGTTCATATCATAGATCACATTTAATCCCAAATCAACTGCAGGTGGATATTACCTATTTTTAACTTCATTACTGCGCATCGGGAGGTGGATACATGGAATTACTGCTGCTCTTGGTGACTTCCATGTTGTAGTTCTCCTGTTAGCAAACAATAATCAATTCACAGTACAGAAATTAAGAACTTGATCATCATTTGACGATAAGGCACAAAACTTTGTTGATGTCGAGCAACATACATACCTGTTTGTTGTTCTGGCACGTTCAACATAGAAATGGCAGCAATTTGTAATTAAGGATGACATTTCTCCCTATCGGAAATGTGTAAACGGAGAGAAAAGAAAGAAATGGCCAACGGCGAGAGAGAAAAGAGGAGCAACACGTTTTTATAAAATATAAGGAAATAGGCTTAGGGTTTTCTGGCGGGATGATTAAGGGTATTTCTGTCATTTAACTCAATCATGAAAGTCAGTCACCTCATGCACGTTTTTGTAGCCTTTGAATTTTCTCTGATCCTATTTAGTTATGGGCCCTTTAGGAACATGCCTTCCAATTGACAATTTGTATTCATCTTACCATTTAATAACACTCATAATCACATCTTATCACTATTTTAGCTTTTGGCTTTTTTCAAACAAAAAAAAAATATATTGGTAGGTTTATCATTATAATCTTATTTTGTGTTATTTGGAAGTGAGGTTTCCCCATTAATGAGCATGAATTAATTTATTTTGATTAAATAAATTGATCAATAAACATGAATTACATTATTTAGTTTTCTTATGTTGGTCAAATTTATATTTTCAAAGCAAATGACTCTCAAGGTTAAATAGAAAAAATAATGTCATTTATGCATTGATTTTGAAATACAAGTTAGTAAAAACAACATATAAATAAGAAAGAAGGAGTAATTTACTTCGCTCATTTTATTTTTCTTAATTATTGTCTCAACAAAATATATACACCTTTCTTTTCATTTCATGCACTTCTTCTTCTTCTTCTTTTCATTTTAAAAAATAAATTATTTTAATATTATTAAAAATAATTTTAACTTTATAACTTTATTTATATTCTTAATGAAATAATTCATAATCACAAAAATATCTAAATTATTTTAAATTATAAATATTTTTTTAAAATAAAAAGTTAATATCAAGTCAAATAATATTACATAAAATGAGACGAAGAAAATAAGTAAAATATAACCTAACAGATAAAGGGCTGGGGTGGGGGGGGGGGGGGGGNTTTTTTTTTTTTTTTTGCAAGGTTCAAATCCAAGTTCGGAATATTCTCAAGAAGAGGACAATAATGCAAATTCGAAAAGTATTCATTGCATATGTAAGAATTTCTACTTGACATCAAAAGTTTAGAGGGTTTCAAAAAGGTATTAAAAAATAAAGAACGAATATAAATATATAATTAAGGATATTTATGTTTTATCTTATCTTAATTAATATAATAGTATAAATAGTATAGGATGAATATTATTTTCTCTTGAACTAAGATTAAATAAGATTATTCATGTATGAATTTAATCTCTTCTCCGTTGAGTTTATACCGTTCTTTGTTCAAATTAGGTTATTACAAAACTTTATTCATTGATTTCTAATTTGAGAAAATACATTAAATCGCCCTTAAATTTGACAGCACAATATATTTTAACATTGTAATTACATGGATATTTAAATACCCTCTTATTTTAAATGGTAAAAATATATTCGACTCGATTCATATTTTAAATTGATAAAAACGAGTTACCCAATAGATAATATAAATAACTATGAATACCCATATTATAGTAGGAATATTATTAAAAACTTCAAAATCAAAATCTTAACCCCACTCTTCACCCCAATCCCCCACCCTACAAAAAAAACTTTAAATTTTTTTAACCCGTCTAACCCATGGCCTTAGGTAGTTATCAGCAAGATAATAAATCAAATAACACCAAATCATAGCTCCGGCGAACGTAAGCAATTGTCGATCCCACGTCATAGGAATCCATCCTTAACACCTTGTTTTGATTATTGCTTAAATTCAATTATATCGTATCGTTTAAATCCATCCTTAGTTAATGACAAAAAGACTCATTTTATATAACGACCGATTTGGTATAATTGCATCGTTACCTTCATATTTTATTCTTATTTTGTCTTTATGTATTATTTCATAATTAAATTTTAAAAAATTGTATTATATGTTCTCATTTATTCGGATTATATTGTGTATAAACATTTAAAGAAATGAATTTCACTTAATCACATCTCGCGCTAGATGTATGTTAAAATAATTATAATTAGTAAAAAGTAAACGTATATTATCAATTGTGTGACCAAGTAAGATCTAAATAACCATTAGAATATATAACATGTTATAAAAGAACTAAAAGTAACAAAACTAAACTAAAAGGAAGATGATATTGAGAGAATGTACTGTATTTTTCCTTCTTCGTTCGTATCTTTTTAAATGAAGTAGCAAGCCCTTTTACATGCAATGTAAATTGGGCAGTGAATGGTTAACACAAGCCATCCACTACTTTGCACAAGATGTGCACAATTTCTACAATTTCAACACTCCAATACATATACTATCCACATATCATATTGTGGCATCCACACGTTCACAACACTCCCCCTTGATGTCTATGCTAAGTAAAGAAACTTTAGGGAAGGAAAATGAGTACATATATCTTTAAATACGCATTTCTTGTTGCCTCATTAAAAACCTTGCTAGGAAAACTCAATGGGACAAAACCTAGACTAAGGAAAAAAGAGTACAACAGGTATTCTACTCCCCTTGATAAAGACCATGATTTATATTGTTAAGTCTTCACATTTCAATTTTGCGTACCATCTTCTCAAGAGTTGAGGATAGTAAAGATTTGGTGAATAAATATGTTGGATTATCACTTGAACGAATTTGTTGTACATCACTATCACCATTCGTCTGGAGATCATGTGTGAAGAATAATTTTGGTGAAATGTACTTCGTTCTATCTCCTTTTATGAAGCCTCCTCTTAATTTAGCTATGCATGCAGCAATATGGTATGTGGATAGTATGTGTATTGGCGTGTATTGTGAAAATTGTGCACATCTTCTGCAAACTAGTGGATGGCTTCTGTCAGCCATTCACTCCCCAATTTACATTGCCTATAAAAAGGCTTGCTACTTCATTTAAAATGATACGAACGAAGAAGGAAAAATACAGTACATTCTCTCAATATTATCTTCCTTTTCGTTTTGTTATTTTTAGTTTTTTTTAACACATTATTAGCATGAGTCTCTGCCAGTTCAAGTAAAGACTTTAAAAGCCTCGAAGGTATAAATTTTCCTTTCTTAAATAATGTCAAATCTTTCTGAACTTGAATTTCGTGCTTTAGACATATTGGGAAAAGGCTATCTATCATGGGTACTAGATGCAGAAATTCATCTTGATGCGATGAATCTGGCAGACACCATTCAAAAAAAAATCAGGCATCAAATCAAAATTGTGCCAAGGCAATGATATTTCTCAGCCATCACCTTAATGAGGGTTTAAAAATGGAATATCTCATTGTTAAAGATCCTCTGGTGTTGTGGAAAAATTTAAAAGATAGATATGACCACCTAAAGTTGGTCGTCCTTCCACAGGCACGTTATGACTGAATCCATTTGAGACTTCAAGATTTTAAATCTATCAGTGAATATAACTCTTCCATGTTTAAAATCATCTCACAATTAAAATTATGCGGAGAAAATATCACTGACCATGATATGCTAGAGAAAACATTTTCCATTTTTCCTGCCTCGAGTATGCTCCTGCAGCAACAATACCGAGAAATGGGATTTAAAAAATATTCAGAATTAATTTCACATCTCCTTTTTGCTGAACAACATAATGACTTACTAATGAAAAACCATGAAATTCGACCTACTGATTCTATGCCATTTCCTGAAGTGAATGTGGCAAATTTTCACCAATCTAAGCATGGAAAAGGTCGTGGCCCCAATCGTGTCCGTGGTCGTGGTCGAGGAAGAAATTTCAATCAAGGTGATCGTCTTGCACTAAATAATAACCTTCACCACTAGCAGTGTAGAAATGTCACGACCCACTCCACCGGGCCGTGCGGGCACCTACTCTAACACCTAAGTAGAAGAACCCTAGATTTCCAATAATTAAAACCTGCGGAAAATTAAGAAAATTGGCAATTAAAAGAGGTTCGTATAATATAAAAATAAACAAGAGTTTAAAGCGACTCAGAGTTCAGACTTGTAAAGTAATTAAATCCCCAAGGATCTAGTCTAAACAGGTACAAGAGCTACTAAGAGTACAAAGTAAAGCATAATAATGAAAAAACACAGCTTTCATCATGCGGAAGGAAAAATAGAAGTTGCTGGAGGATTGCCTTCGTCTTCACCTATGAAACAGCATTGATCCTGCAACCAGACTATGCCCCAAAAAGGCATTGCAAGAGTAGTATCAGTACAACCACACGTACTGGTAGGCATCATCGATCAACCCGAATACCCACCGCATAATCTAAGAAATCAACTGGTGAAACATGCAATAAGACTAATCGTTCCTCTACCCTTCCGCTTTGACTACCCTTACTCTTCCGAATTATTAACATCAACTAATTCACTTGCCTCTAATCCCTTACTTACTTCATTCGTGATTACACCCAATCCATCAATCAATCCACTAAGGAAGTTCCTGATATACTACTACCAACCGACCAACCATTCACGTCGCACCCTTACGCTTCCCTCATCTCCACTCAACCTATGACCCCTTATTACGCCTATCGAGGCTTACTATCCGCTTATGTTACCACCCCAAACCTCACAATAATACCCATGACCACATTGCAATTAACAAAGATAGCATTGGGACCCTTAGTTCCCCCTTACCATACTACAACCAAATTGGGACTCTACCTTTCACAATTTAATACACAACTAGATATATCCAGTTAACTTACAACATTGTATCCCTCACCTATAAGAACATAATGTACAATCCACCAATCATTTCAGAAAACATGCCCAATTCCACATTATCAATAATACATGCAATTACACGTATAATACAAGTCAATGGCCCTCTCATGGAACCCAAGCCCAAATTGTTATTATGTCGGATCGTGGCACCTGATCCAATGCAATATGTATGTCGGTACGTAACATCCAATCCCAGTTAGTGTGCCGGAATATAGCACCCGATCCAATGCAAGTTAGTATGTCGGTATGTGATATTCGATCTCATGCATCACAATACAAGCATAATCACATCCATAACATACAATACTCACATCATATAATCAAGTACTTAAGTTCTTGGCATGCATTGTTCATAATAAATTCATTAGGTTACGGTTATGCTTTGCTCATACCCATGAATATCATACAGCCACCAGTCAACCTACGTCCCGAAAAATAAGAAATCACAACCATTCCCAAACCCTAATTCACGAAATAGGGCCTTTTCCTATGACATACGTCTAAGGGAACACTTAGGGATATACGCATAATCAATCCTTTTTCAGTGCACAAAAAGCCTACGCATGAATTCTACCGTCAATTCCAACATACTACACAGTGAATAACAAATTTATAATTACTCAATAAATAAACCTAGCCTACTTTGGCGCCAAGCATCTACATGAAATTATAGCTCCAATTTTGATTTTCGGGCCTCGTGACGGTGGATTGACCAAGGATTTGCAAGCTATCGACCTTCTCATTCTAGAAATCTCTTCCTCCTTCTTTCCCAAGCCTGGAGAAGCTTTTGGAGGGTTTCTGGGGGTGATTTACGTCTAATTAAAGTGTTTTTGAAAGAAGGAGAAAATAAGACTTTACGTTATTTACATTTTGTCTCGCCTATTTCGCTTTGGTGACTACTTATCCCACTGTGGCGCTGCCGCCCCAGTGGAATATAGCCCGCTCTGGCAGGACAGTGTCTCTAGTATTTACCCGATGTTTTTCTTTTTCTAAATATCGACGGTTCGGGTCGTTATAATAAATACCAATTTATCCCTCGTTCGTCCTCGAACGACTAGTGAACGGATCATCACGTGCCGATCTCGGAGCATTTTTAAACTAATGAACTGACCTATTACGGAACCAAGATGGATGGTGACTTTTCAAAATTCGAAACACGAAATGTGCTATACTTAAAGGGTCGGTCAGGAATTTGAGGCAACACACAAAGAAAAGAATTCATCCCATTTACACAGCATGGTCCCGCCAAAGTGACAGGCCTCCCGCTAGGGCGGGGCCGCTGTGGCGAGACATCTCCCGTTGTAGCGGGAGATCGTAAACAGTAAAGAGAGGAATGGGGAATGGTTTCCTAATTTCTCCTTTTTTCTCACTCAAAATCCTATCGGTTCACCTGCTCTGAACGTTATTTCTAAGGTAAATTTCTTGTTCATTATGTTCTTTACTTCAATACTTGATTAACAACGATTACATGCTGCTATTTAATTGATTAGAAATGGTTTCTGGGTAGTTTTCAAAAATGAACATAGTTTGCTAGTTTGATAGAAAAAATGTAGCATGGGCACTTCTCTTACGACCCCAAGTCTCCACAACGTCCTAGGAGTGAGGATTTTGCAAAAATACAGTCTAATCGGTACCAAAATAGTGGGGGAAGTTGAAAGGTCCTCTTGGTATAAAACTCAAATTTGGACATTATTTAAGGGTTATTTCGCTAAAATGATAGTATATTTAGGTACTAGGGTACTTTATAGGTTTTGATCTGTTGAATTTTTGTTGAAAACGAGGGTTTTGGGATGAAGAGGCGTCATGATCGCGCCCGGTGTTTATCCCATATGAAGGCCGCTCTGGCGATGGCCACCCTTATCATGCTCTGGTGGGATTTGGGCCGCTGTGGTGGGACTCAGGAAACCAGTGGCTTGCATCTCTTAAAGATAGAAAATTTTCCTTTCCCTCTAAACCAAGTATTGTCTAATCTCGTGGGTAACTAATGTGCTTATTAATATCTTTGCGGGATTCTCTAAATGGCTTGTGCTAATGAGGAAAATCTTCATTTTGTCCGATTTCCCGATACTGCCAGTTGGGAAAGGCATCACGACTACCAGAATAACAAATTTTGTTGCGAGAGAGGTTTTGTCTTGCTTAAACTAGAGGAGAAGGCCCTTACCTTTTATGCTCGCCTAACGAGTTCGGATGGGCTGCACTGATTGAGGCTCTAACTGTTGGGCATTCCGACTAGGTGAGGGAGTTATATGTCATTCTACCTACCATTCGATGGGACGATCCTCATCCTTCCATTCGCATCCGGGGAGTCGACATCCCCATGAACGCCACAACCATAAATAAGGTGTTAGAGGTGCCCAAGGTCTCAAACGTGGAGTACGAGGCCAAGCTGAGGGAGATGGATCTGGGCTAGCTGAGGGATACGTTGGTGGATCCTGTGCGCTGGGACATGGTTTATTGGTCAACTGCTGAGGGCATCACTAGCGCGGACTAGTCACCAAATGCTAAGAGGTGGTTGCACTTAGTTACTAGGAGGATTTTCCCGTCGGGCAACCGCATCGACGTGACATTTCCTCGAGACTTGGTGGTGGCATGCGCGGTGCAGGGCATCGAGCTGAATGTGAAGGCGCAGATTATCTCTGAGTGGAAGATGTTCTACCTGAGCAACAAGAAGGCTTTCTTCCTACCATGGCTTGTGACTCCGCTGTGCAAACAGGCGGGGGTACCCCTCCTAGACACTAATGAGGTACTTTTTATGGATCCCCCCTTCACCCTCTTTTTGTTAGGGAGGGTTCTACTTCCTAGAGCAAGATGGGGAAGAGGACAGACAGGGCCAGCAGCAGTCAGGCGGCCACAGAGACGGACAACAAGGGAGGCGTCGACACTCATCCCACCTAGTCCCAGACCCCACTCTTATGTACACAGGTAGAGGAGGACCTGGTGGCCGTCCGGAGGAGATTGGGGTGCTCATTTGCTGACACCACTCCGGTTCCACCCAGCACTGCCCTAGAGGTTGAGATGCTCCATCGCGAGCCGCGCTAGAAGAGGNGACGTGACATTTCCTCGAGACTTGGTGGTGGCATGCGCGGTGCAGGGCATCGAGCTGAATGTGAAGGCGCAGATTATCTCTGAGTGGAAGATGTTCTACCTGGGCAACAAAAAGGCTTTCTTCCTACCATGGCTTGTGACTCCGCTATGCAAACAGGCGGGGGTACCCCTCCTAGACACTAATGAGGTACTTTTTATGGATCCCCCCTTGACCCTCTTTTTGTTAGGCAGGGTTCTACTTCCTAGAGCAAGATGGGGAGGAGGACGGACAGGGCCAGCAGCAGTCAGGCGGCCACAGAGACGGACAACGAGAGAGGCGACGACACTCATCCCACCCAGTCCCAGACCCCACTCTCATGTACACAGGTAGAGGAGGACCTGGTGGCCGTTCGGAGGAGATTGGGGCACTCATTTGCTGACACCACTCCGGTTCCACCCAGCACTGCCCTAGAGGTTGAGATTCTCCATCGCGAGCCGCGCTAGGAGAGGAGGAAGGGTCTGGATAGGGACCGTTTGATTGTCCGGATATGAAAGACCTTGAAGATCGTCTTCACTTGTATTGCTCCCGGACAGGAGATTTCCCGAGTCGAGACATGGGACTTCCAGCATTTCACCTTTATGGATGAGGCTTTGAAGGGCATCGCACCCCTGGAGGACCTCGACTCTAACGACGACACCTCCCAGTCCCAAGGATCTTGATTTGGCTTTTTGTCCCATTTCGGGCTTGCAATGAACAATACTAGATTCTCTTTCGTCCTTCCTTAGGTTTTTGTAGCACATGGATGTTGGTTTTTCTGTTGTTTTTCACAGCAAATGATTCATTACTAAGTTTTATAATCTATACTCGATTGTTGAACACTGATTGAATTGCAGGAATTAGTTCGAATACGATTTGAGGTTTATATTCGTGACTAAGGAAAATGGGGGAGACAAGGCTGAGATTCTGTCTCGCCTTATCCTGCTCTGGCGGGAGAAATCCCACACTGGCGATCTCGTCGTAGCGGGAAAATCCCGCCCCAACGGTTCTGACGGAAATAGAATCCCTGCTAACAATTTTCTGGGGTTCTTCTCTTTTATAACTTTCCCCTAGATTCCCCGATTATAGCTAGGCATTTAGGATAATCCCCTTAGCTATGATAATAGTCGCCAACCCCGAGTCAACCCAGCGATACATGCTCCAAAATCCCTTCACATTATTCAAAAAGTACAACACACTCGTCCCCAGTATACACCCAAACATTCACACAGTTATTAGTTGTTCGCGAAGCACGTCCAGAATTCATTTATGAAGCACATCGTAAATCATCTAGACCCTTGCATCGAACTTAGTCATGACCTTCTTTTCACAACGAGGTTCGCAATACTCAAGCAGTTACAACTTGCATAATTTCAACAACTCGGCCAGTATATTGCACATATCAAAGTTCAGACACATATTTATTGTGCACTTAATCATATCATCAGATTCAAGAAATTACAACTCACATTCACAGTGAATTTAGACAACCAAAAAGGACGCATTCACAGTTTCAAGTTACAGTTCACAAACAAGCCCAAATTATTAATTACTCCGTCCCATGGATGACCATTACTGATTATCCATACATTTACACCACCCCTAGGGCCAAATACCAATTGGAACCTTCTTAGTTCCAATTCGCTTTGCTTGTGTCCTTTCAGCCGTTAACATGACGTCCGATTCACTTTGTTGAGATATCAATTGGAATCGGGAGATATAAATTGGACTCAACTCATACCACAAGCGACACTCGCACGAAAAGAGAGAAAAGGTGGAACAACTTTCTAGAATGCTTCCTAGCATCCTGAAGTTTAGATGTGGACGTCAACACACCAATCTGCACGAGTCTATTCCACATTTTGCTCTTGTACTGGGAGGCCATTAACCTGGGCTCTGATACCAATTTGGCACGACCCAACCCATCGGGCCGTACGAGCATCTACTCTAATACCTAAGTAGGAGAACCCTCGATTCCCAATAATCAAAACATGCAGAAATTTAGAAAACTGGCAATTAAAAGAAATTCACATAATATAAATATAAACAAAAGTTTAAAGCGACTCAGAGTTCAGACTTGTAAAGTAATTAACTCTTCAATGATCTAGTCTAAACAGGTACAAGAGCTACTAAGAGCACAAAGTAAAACATAATAATGAAAAGACACAGCTTCCATCATGCGAAAGGAAAAATAGAAGTTGCTGGAGGATTGCCTTCATCTTCACCTATGAAACATCATTGATACTGCAACCAGACTATGCCCCAAAAAGGCATAGCAAGAGTAGTATCAGTACAACCACACATACTGGTAGGCATCATCGGTCAACCCGAATACCAACCGCATAATATAAAAAATCAACTGGTGAAACATGCAATAAGACTAATCGCTCCTCCACCCTTCCGTTTTGACTACCCTTACTCTTTCGAATTATTAACATCAACTAATTCACTTGCCTCTAACCCCTTACTTACTTCGTTCGTGATTACACCCAATCCATCAATCAATCCCCTAAAGAAGTTCCTGATATACTACTACCAACCGACCAATCATTCATGTCACAACCTTATGTTTCCCTCATCTCCACTCAACCTATGACCCCATATTATGCCTATCGAGGCTTACTGTCCGCTTATGTTACCACCCCAAACCTCACAATAATACCCATGACAACATTGCAATTAACAAAGATAGCACCGGGACCCTTAGTTCCCCTTTACTATACTACAACCAAATTGGGACTCTACCTTTCACGATTTAATACACAACTAGATATATCCAGTTAACTTACAACATCGTAACCCTCACCTATAAGAACATAATGTACAATCTACCAATCATTTCAGAAAACATGCCCAATTCCACATTATCAATAATACATGCAATTACACGTATAATACAAGTCAATGGCCCTCTCATGGAACCCAAGCCCAAACTGTTAGTGTGCCAGATCGTGGCACCCGATCCAATGCAATATGTATGTTGGTACGTGACATCCGATCCCAATTTGTGTGCCGGAACGTAGCACCTGATCCAATGCAAGTTAGTATGTCGGTATGTGACATCAGATCTCATGCATCACAGTACAAGCACAATCACATCCATAACGTACAATACTCACATCATATAGTCAAGTACTCAAGTTTCTGCATGCATTGTTCATAATCAATTCATTAGGTTCGTCACTATGGTTAAGCTTTGCTCAAATGCATGCATATCATACTGCCACCAGTCAACCTACGTCCCAAAAAATAGGAAATCACAACCATTTTCAAACCCTAATTCACGAAATAGGGCATTTTCATACAGCATACGTCTAAGGTAACACTTAGGGATATACGCATAATCAACCCTTTTTCGAGGCACAAAAAATCCTACGCATGAATTCTACTGTCAATTCCAACATACTATGGAGTGAATAATTGATTTATAACTACTCACTAAATAAACCTAGCTTACCTGGGTGCCAAGCAACTGCACGGAATTATAGCTCCAATTCTGGTTTTCGGGCCTCGTGATGGTGGATTGACCAAGGATTTGCAAGCTATCGATATCCTCACGCTATAAATCTCTTCCTCCTTCTTTCGCAAGCCTAGGGCAGCTTTTGGAGGTTTCTGGGGTGATTTACGTCTAATTAAGTTATTTTTGGAAGAAAGAGAAAATAAGACTTCGCGTTATTTATATTCTGTCTCGCCTATCCCGCTCTGGCGGCTACTTATCCAGCTGTGGCGCTGCCGCCCCAGCGAAATCTAGCCCGCCCTGGCGAGACAGTGGCCCCAATATTTTTCTGATATTTTGCTTTATCTAAATAACAATGGTTTGGGTCGTTACAAAAAAGAAGGATGAAAAGCATGAAGTGGTGCAAAAGAAAAATCCAGACAACAAATGTTATTGATGTGGTGGAAAAGGGCATTGGTCACGTACCTATCATACACCAAGGCACCTGGTTGAGTTGTATCAAGCTTCCCTGAAGGAGGTGAAAAATAACGCAGAAGCAAACTTTATCTCTGAAGATAATATTGAGAGAATGTACTGTATTTTTCCTTCTTTGTTCATATCTTTTTAAATGAAGTAGCAAGCGCTTTTGTAAGCAATGTAAATTGGGCAGTGAATGGCTGACACAAGTCACCCACTACTTTGCACAAGATGTGCACAATTTCCACAATTTCAACACTTCAATACACATACTATCTACATACCATATTGTGACATCCACACGTTCACAACATAACATAATTTATTCTTTTTATGTACAATGCAATATACGTATTAATTAGGTTGTATTAAGACGAAAAAGAATTTTCAAATAGAATTTTATTAAAAAAAAATTGAAAAGCCATATTTTAATGCCATTTGCTCTAAACAAATAAAAAAAAATTATATACAAACGATTTAATTTAAAGGAACAACATAATATGTTAAATTTCGTAGAGAATACATTTTCATTTCTCACACACATGTACATAATACATTTGACAAGCAATCCCCTAACATACATACATGATTAATATATTACTGAGTTAGGTAAATAAATTAATAATCATTATTTTTTAAAAACTTGTATTTATTTTATAATTCTAAAATGCTTTCTATTATAATTTTAATTAAGAAAATATATATTCACCACAAGTTTACCTAAAGACTGGTACAAATAAAAGGGCATCCAATCAAAAAGATTGTCTCTCATTAGTTACGTGATTTGAACATTACGTGTCATCCTCTATATATGTGTGAAATTATTTCTAACCCTTTCATTTTCATCTCTTTTCATTGATCTATTTATTCTTCACAATGATCGATCGGCGCATGCAGTTATATCAATTGAAAAAATAACAACTTGACAAAGGAAGATGAGACATCCTATTATTATGTCTGATTCTACTTTATTTTTTTGATAATGATATGCATTATATTTTTGCAATACGTGCATTCATAAAAGTTATGATGTAAAACGAACAAAAGATGAAAAATTTAAAGATCTCTTATGAAATAACTTTACTTACATGTAGCTTTTTTACACTAAGGTCTGTTTGGAAAGTCACCTGGTAATTGGAATTGGTGTAATTACTAGGGTAGTNTTTTTGCAATACGTGCATTCATAAAAGTTATGATGTAAAACGAACAAAAGATGAAAAATTTAAAGATCTCTTATGAAATAACTTTACTTACATGTAGCTTTTTTACACTAAGGTCTGTTTGGAAAGTCACCTGGTAATTGGAATTAGTGTAATTACTAGGGTAGTAATTACCAGCCTAGTAATTACACTGACCTGTTTGGTTGTCACAGTGTAATTACAGTGTAATTTCATTTGTCCTGTTTGGTTGGACGAATGTAATTACACAGTTAAATTTTGAAATAGATCAGATTTTGAATAAATAATATTACTACTTAATTAATTAATGAATACAAAGTTTTCTTCTGGCCACAATGACAAACAAAATAATGAAACTTATCATGCCAAGAATATTATTGAACTTATCATGCCAGCTTTGTAACTTTAATTCTTATGTGCATCATTTTCCAGATAGCTGCAAGCAATGTTCCTAGAGAATAAGATGAATGAGCCACTAGAGTTTGAAGAAAGCACGTGAGATATCCACGAAAATCAATTTTTTGATATAAATCTCAAGGTACCTCAAGTGAGTTAGAGATTGTATCACACTAAGCCAAGAATTTGATAGGTTTGCATCTTGAAAATGTAACAAATAACACCTGAACAAGCTAAGTCTTAGTTTTACAAGTAAAGGTAAAGCATTTGCTATGTTCCATGTGTTGAATTTTGGATGAGCAATGAACGCGAAAGACGACAGAGGACATTCACCAAAACACTTTATTTCATCGGACTCGAGCATTGGAATCTTATCAAATAATGTAAATAGGAAGAAAGCAAGAGCAGAGGTATATCAACTGAGGCGAACTTCACAAAGTCATAAGCTAGTAAGACAAAGAAGAGAAATAAGCAAGCCAACATGCTTAAAGCCATGATTTATTAAAACCATACAGATCCTGAAATTACATAACTAGATGATTGTCACTGTAGGAAATATGTATAACTGCTTGTTAGAATCAATTTTCTAATTTATTGTTATTATCAGAAATTAAAGAAAAAAAATTAATTCTCATAATTATTTTAATCTTAAGAACTAACAAGAGAAAATACAAAGATCAAGTTCATACATAATCTACCTAGACATAAAAATATGAAAGTAAGATGAATCAAGAAAGAAAACTTACTTGAAAGAAGAAGTACGGGGTTTGTTGTTTTGCCGTTCTCAGAACTGAAAATATCCAGACAAAAAGGAAGAAGTGTCTTTTGGTATTCCAAACAAAAATATATTAAAAAAATATACTATTTAAAAAATTCATGTAATTACATTATGTAATTACACTCAATTCCTTACCCTCCCTTGGAAATTAAGGAGTGTAATTACTCCCCTTCAATTACGCCAAATTCCCCTCTTACCAAGTAATTACTTGGTTTACCAAATAGGACAAAGAGAGTCATTACACCAATTCCCAATTCTCAATTCCATTGTGGCCTTCCAAACAGGCCCTAAGTGAAACTATTATTACTTGACTTTTTTATGGTAAATTGAACCAATTCCCAAAAAAATCTTACTAATATTTCTCATTATATCCATTATTTGTTTGCTTAGATAGACACTTTAATTTAATTTGTTAATTCTTGAAAATTTGCTCCAGATATACAAATAATTTTGAGTAGTGAGAGATGTTTTTATAAAGATAATTGACTATTTAAACTTGTTTTGTTATTTTAATTCATTACTCATGTCCATGAGTTATGACAATTTATGTAGAGTTTTATTAAATTCATTGTTACAATTTAATATAATAAATACTAGTCTAATTAAAAGAGTTTACAAGATCGAATGTTTTAATCTTCTGATGAATCATAATTCACTAATTTTTATATCACTTTCAAAAGTATTCACATAGTGTATCTTATACATACTTTTGGCAATTACTGTCCAAATTCTCTCTATAATTTATATTCTCAAAAGAAAAGTAATCGGTTCGAACTGTTAGCATATATTTGGGCTGCTTTAGAGGAATTGGGGGTCCGATTGGGCCGCTATAGTATCTCAATGCATTATTTCTTCTTTTTATTTTTGTTACTACCTTGTATGATTTATAGCCCCAGCTTGAATGATTTCACTGCATAAGTTTCAACAGGAAAATCTAGTGAATTCTTCCCTAGAAAGTTATCTCTTTTGATACAAACATATCTATTTATTAGTATATCCAATTAATCATAGGGTTTTACTGAATCACCACCTCTCATACAGTGTGAAATTCACAGCATCTAGAGGCACTAAAAAACATAAAAAAAGTGAGCCCATATCTTCACAATATCTTAGGAAACAATAAATATGATTAGTACAAGTTATAATGTACAAATATAATAATTTCTTAACCTATATTAAGAACACAAAAAATCTAGGAGTATTACTTGTCTCAATACCATACATCATGGTCATTTTAGTTCGTGCGATAGCAATAATCACACCTTTCTTGCATCACATAACAATAATTAATGCAGTAGAACCGACAAAAAGAATCTACTTCAGTTGCTCAAGTCAATAAAATTTTTATATATACACAAAATAGAGCAAAAACTTATTTCACAAGAAAGCATTTTCATTTGATGGATATAATTTCTAGAATCTTCTCAATAAAGGAAATCAGTAAGACATCGACATTGTCTCTAGTAGTATATATTTGTAATTGAGCTTGTCAAGTTGAAATTAACCCATATTTTTTCATACTTAACATTAAAGCACTCTACATATGCAAATAGGTTTGTGTATTTCACGAATTTTTGGTCGGTAGGCGCATCAACCTGAATGCAAAAGAAGAAATAAACAACTCAATATCTAACAATTATCACTATGATAATAATTACTTAGTATAAAAACTTAATCATTCTATAGTTCGTTGCGTCAACAAGATTTGACAATCAAATAATGCATGACTTGGAATATAGCAAAGATAGTTATATCACATAAACTTTAAAAGACTCACCAGTCTTTTCACAATCACCAATGAAATGCTGACCAAAATAACATTGACAGTTGTCACTGGATTAAAATCTCACTCATATTTATTTTTCTTCTCTATCACTATTAGAAATATTATGGAAACTATCTTCTCACAAACACTTATTAGTATGTTACATATTGACAAATGACAATAATAATGGATCCTCATATTTTACTATCTTTTGCAAGAATCAGAAAATATTTTAGAATAAAAAGGACTCGTGAGAATTTTCTCTTTTTTATTTTTGAATTTTTTCATATTATTTGAAAATCACTATAAAAACATGTAAAATTCTACTTTCAATATATATATATATTTTCCTTTGTTATTTTTTACTCTTATTTTTCATTCTAATAAAATGACATTATTTAAATCATTGTTTTAAAAAATATTCAAACATTCAAATAGCTAGGGCTGACAAACGAGAGAGTTAAGTCGAATATGAGTCGATCAAAAATATAAATAGATAAAATATTCGACTCGACTGATATTTAAATGGTCAAAAATGAGTTACCCAATAAATAATATGAGAAATATAGATACCCTACTATATGAGCCTGTTTGGTATTGCAACTAAAATTGCTTATTTTTAGAAGCATTTTTTTAAAATTAACTTTTCAGAAAAGTACTTTTGAAAAAAATAATTTGTGTTTGGTTAATTCATTTGAAAAGTACTTTTGATAAGCAAAATGTGTTTAGCTAATCTTTTAAAAACATACTTTTGAGAGTCAAATTACGAAAAAGACAAGTATTAGTTCACTTTTAATATTAAGATTATTAGAGAGAGAAATTATTTAAATATCTATTACAAATTTTTAATTAATTTCTTTATTAAATTAAAATGTACATATTCAAATTTTCAATCAATATTACACATAAATAAATAAAAATATGCATATAATATTAACATGATGATTTAAATATAATTAAAAATATCAAGCAAAATAAATTTAAAATTATTGCACAAATTAAATCCACCAGAAAAATAAAAAAATATAACGGATATATTAATAAATATATATATGGTAGAGATACTTTAGTGTTGAAAAAAAATAATTTTTCTGTTTTTTAGCTTCTTCCTAATAACAGAACAACTGACTTCTGCTTCCATTCAAAAACAGTTTTATTGATTTGCCAAACGCCTTATTTTTCAAAAGTAAAATCTTTTACCTCACTCCTCAGCCCCATCCTTCACTCCACAAAAAAGAAAAAACTTTTAGATTATGTTCACCCATGAAAAAACGAACTCCCATCCAAAATTTCAGTTAAAACAGATCGTTATTCGACTCCGAAACAAAATTTTATTCTAAGAACCCTAAGGTTATATTTTCTTAATTTAATATAAATTCTACACATTTCTACCCTAAAAATATGTTCAAATCACGTAAAAATTTAATGAAAAGGACGAGAATCATTACCTTAACTCTTTGGAATGAACCTCAATTTTCTCTTCTCTTTTCTCCTTTTTTCCCTCTGCGTTTTTCTCCTTAATGCGTGCATATTTATTTTTTTGTTTCTTTTTGTTTGCAGCGTTGTTGCTATTCGAAAAATTTTAAGGTGAGAGAGGCACGACTATGATTTGGCATGTGAGAGATTATTTTTGAATAAAAAAATGTGTGGATCCTATCTCTTTCATTGTCTCTCTCCTACTTTTTACCCTAGCCCTCTTTTTTCCCTTTCTTTCTTATCAATGTTATCTATTTCTCATTTTCGTAAGTGTTCGTTCAATTTACTGATCATTCTTTTCAATTGTGTATGTTATTTACTGATCTTCCTTTTATTTGATAATTGATACGTATATTAATTTTAATTTTCTTATTATATCAAAAAATGAGAAGGAAAAATGAAAGAGTAAATTAGTAGTGGATAATAAAATTTTCACTCACGAGATAAACATCTAGGTAGTCAATCAACTAAGCTATTAAAGTCTCTCATTTGATACATGCATATATGTTTGATTGATCGATTTTTCACTTAACAAATCAAATTATTTATAATTTTTTATATCAATAAAGTATAAATATTTGGTTAATAAATCAATTTTTATATTATAACAAAGTAACTTATAATAAATATTTGTATATGAAAAATTATAAATTTATTTTCAAATTATGGTTAATACTTTTTTATATGATTATTCACCATAAACTATATTTGATTATATGAAATAGTGTAGCATTTACATCATATTTCATAAAAGTTAAATTTACATTTATTGTAATATGCTTCAAATCAAACTCAAAAAATGAGTAAATCGGAATATAAGATTTTATTTTTGATTTATAATATTATAAAAATTGATAAAAAACAATATTTGATTTTATTAGTACTAAAAATAACCAATTAAATGTCTATGCATATACCAATGGAGAATTTTAATAGTAGCTTAGTTCATCGTCTAAACATTTATCTCGTAGGTGAAAATTTTATCCTCCATCTTGTAATTCTCTCTTTCATTTTTTCTTCTCATATTCTTGATAAAATAATTTTTATTTTAAAAAAAATACCCATCAATTATCAAAATGAGAAGATAAATATATTATAAATAATAGAAAGAATTGGGTAAATAAGATTCGCAATTGAAAATTGATAAGAAAATTAAACATATAAGACCATCTCCAACCTACCTCTATTTTACTCTCCATTTTCTATAATTGGAGAGTAAAATAGAGAATGGGCACTCCAACCCACCTCCATATCACTCTCTATTTCACTTTTTGATTATTTTATTATTATTTCTATTACTTCTAATTAACATATTATTTTACATATAATGTCATTAATTAAATATCTAATATTCACAATTCTTTTTAAATGTAATATAATATTTTTAAAAATATATTATTTAATATATACTACTTTCATCTCAAATTAATAGTATTTTAATTTTTTCTAATTTTCATCAGTAATATAATTTGATTTTATTATTAATTTTCACTATAAAGAATACAAAAAATTAAAATGATAAGATGAAAATTTTAGTTTGAAAATACAATACATAATATGATAATTTAAATACAAGATAACAATACAATACATAACGTAGCAATTTAAATAGAAGATAAAATACAATATATAACATAATAATTAATTCGCATAAAACAAGAATCATGCCGAAAAGATGTTGAACGCGCATTTGGAGTTTTGCAATCACGTTTTGCAGTTATTGCAAGACTGTCATATTTTTTGGAGAAAGAAAGTGCTACATGATATAATGACTACATGTGTTATACTGCACAACATGATAATTGAGGATGAACGTGATCCTAATGCACCAATTCAAGATGTCGTAAAGGCTCCAACTCCAATGACAAAAATGGTGGTAGATGAAAATCTCCAGTTTGAACAATTTTTAGCTAGACATAAAAAAATCAAGGACAAAAATGCTCATTTTGAACTCCTTAATGCATTAATAGAGTATTTATGGGAGCAACGTAATAATATAAAAAATTGAGTGTTTAAGTAATTGTATTTCACGTTTATTTGAATTTGTCCATTAATTTGTATATTATATAATATTTTCTTACAATTTATGTTATTTTAAAATTTAGAATAAAATAAAATTTTATATTAAATAAATATTTGAAAAAATAAAATTTTATATCACATGAAAATTATATAAAGTAATTATTGGAAAAAAAATAAAGGATTTATATTATGAAATAAGAAAATAAAAATAATAATATAATATTGAGGAGAGAGAAAAAGATTCTTTTTAGAGAGTAAAATAAAGAATTGGAATTGGTTGTCTCAAAAAATAGGAAACTCTATATTTGAAGAGTAAAATAGAGTATAGGATCGGAGATGCCCTAACTGCGAAAATAAAACTGTAAGGAAAGAAAGGGAAAAAAGTAGAGTTGACAAGGCAGTAGAGATACAATGCGGTTTGAATGAAGTAGGACCCACACTTATTTTTTAAAAAAAATAATCTCTCATATCTATGCCTCTCACACCATAAAATTTTTGGTTGCTATTCTATATATATTTTTTTTCTTCTTTTACTCTTTTTCTTTCTTATTTAATTTGGGCTCTTGCCCTTTTTTATTTGGAAAAATTACTGAAATACACGTCTTATGTTTCCCTTATTTCTAATATTTCCTTCTATTTCTAAAAACCTCCAAAATCCCTTATTTCTCTCCTAATTTTAAATTATTTTATAATGTATCCGAGCTACATATTATGTATCCGGTTTATTTTATAATGTATCTGAGCTAATTTTTAATGTATCCGAGCTACATATTATGTATTCGATTTATTTTACTTTTTTAGGAATTAATGTAATTACAAACTAAATAGAGATAGATTGTAATTTCATATTAAAACTATATAATTCCTAAAATTTATACTTATTTTTTTTCTATTTTTTTCCTTTTCAAATTGGGCTTTGTCTTCTTAATATTTTATTTTCTATTATTATTAAAAAAAATAATTCTCTATTTAATCTGAAAATCATGTCATTCATTTTCACAAGACATAAATTATTTATAAAAGTTACTACAAGAGTTAATATAAAAAATTGGTTAAAATTCATGAAACAATTAAGAGGGTCGTTACAATTTTGGTCTTGAAAAAAATAATTTTTTGTTTCTATTATTTTTTAAGAAGAAATTTTTAATTTTTTTTCAACAATTTGTTTTTTTTTAAAATAATTTTCTTTATCACCCCGACCCCTAACTTGGGCCCCAACCCCTGTCAGCCCACTCCCACGCCTAAAAATATATATTTTTATGGAAAAATTACTTAAATACACAACACTTCTTTACTTATTCTCAATATTTCCCTACTCTTTTACTAAAATACAAAAATCCCTTATTTTCCCCCAATTCAGCTTAACCGGATACTTTATTAGTTTAAGTATCCGCCCGTTATTAATTAAGTATTCGCGCTGCTATATTATGCATCCGTCAGTTAATTAAGTATCCGTGCTGCTAACAACTTAATAATTTAAGTATCCGCCCGTTATTAATTAAAGTATCCGCGCTGCTATATTATGCATCCGTCCGTTAATTAAGTATCCGTGTTGCTAACAACTTAATAATTTAAGTATCCGTCCGTTATTAATTAAAGTATTTGCGCTGCTATATTAAGTATCCACACTGCTATATTATGTATCCGAAAAATACTAAAAAAAAGGATTTTTGGTAATTAATTAAAGAATAGGGAAAGAAAGTAATTTCTTTCTTATACTATGTCATTTGCCTAATTTTTACTATTTTTATACTACCCCGGCCCCACCACTATCCCAAAAAATTGTAAAAAGAATTCTTTAATTTTCTTAAAAGTTTTTTTATTATCCACCCCTCCTTCCAGCCCCTTCTAAAAAAATTGTTTATCAGAAAAAAAATTAGATTTTTTTCTGTCCCCTAGCCCCCTACCCCGACTATCTACACAAAAAAAATAAAAAATTAATGCTTTTTTTTCATCCTTTCGTCGGTGAATCTCTTTTATCTGTGTAACTATCCACTTTTAAATGGATAATATGAGTTTCTCATTTTTTACTCATTTTAAATAGGTTTGGCAACTCATACCAAACCTGTTTAAAATGGATAAATTTGAATAGGTACCTATATAACCTATTCTACCGCCCTTATGCAGAACCTATCAGTTGTTTGATTTGATTAATGATCATAACCCACTATTTAAATCAAGATATTTTAGTTATACACGAAATTTAAAAAAGATCGAATTACAAAAATTTATTGCAAAAGTTTTTCTTTTAACCTTACCACGAGTGTTAGTTGGAGGAGGGGAGGGGAGAGA
>NC_064284.1:56931116-56964662 GCF_019186545.1 Solanum stenotomum | reverse complement strand
GAACAGATATGGATGAAGTCCAACGATGGATCTTTTCATTATAAAAATCAGAGGAACGACCTACGACAATAGCACTAAAAATAGGATTTATTTCAACAGAGTTATTAACCAGATATTGCAAACTAATTGGACACAAATAACGTGATCACATATGTTCAAAGTGTAATGGAGAAGATAACATAATTCCAGATGTCCAGCTGGAATAATCAACGAGGAAAAGAAGAAGAAAACAAGAAGGCGAAGATAAAAAGATAAGAACGAAAAAAGTTATGTAAGTAAAATAATGTAAAATAGTTGCAAAGTTGTAAAGTAGTCAAATAAGTACGTAGATAAGATGTAAAAAGTCAAAAAGTCATAAAAAGAATAGTGTACAGTTTGGTGTGTGTCATAAAGTAGATATGTGTCTTAAAAATAGTGTGCAAATAATGACAAGTGTATATGTACATTATTAATATGTCGTAAATATGATAGTGGTAGACAAAATAAGAACTATTCATGAATAGTAGTAAATAGTAGTCGTGAATAGTAGTAAATAGTTATTTTTTAAAAAAATTAAAAAATATAGAAGTACAAATATGGGATAAGATACTAACTATAGAGGAAATATATAACTTTGAATTAACTACAAAAGATATGTTATTAGGAATGTCATTTTTAGAAAAATTATATCCACATATAATACCAAAGAAAGACTAATTTATATCTAGAAATATAAGTAAATAACTTAGAATATAAACTACAACATAATTTATAAATGAATAAAGAAGAATATGCAATAAATGAAAAAACATATGAAAACTATGACGGATTAAAAATAAAGATAATATTTTTTAATCTAGGAAGAAGATATAAGAAAATATGTGACAGTATAAGTTTAATGTTAGAAAAAGAAACAGTAAAACTAGAAGATAGTTTAACTGCTATGACAAGAATAGTAATAGAAACTGAAGAAATAGATAGAAAAACGAAAATAGAAAAAATAAAACAACAAGCAAAAAAGGAAGTACAACAATTAGAAGAAGTAAAAAATACAAAAATAATAGAACTAGAAAAAGAATTGGCAATGCTAAAAGAGATGTATGAAATGAAACAAAAATAAAAAGAATAAAAAACAAAATTAACAAATGAGATAATGAAATTTAAAGAAAAATTGCAACTAGAAGATGAATTAGAAGAAAAAGAAGAAAATAACCAAGATAATCTACCCGAAATAAGAGTTGATGAAATAAACGACGATGATCTAGAACATTCGGAAACAAGCAAAACATATACGGAACTTTTAACAAACATGGATAATACAAAGGATCTAGAAGTAAATACAGGAGACGTAGACACGGATGAAAAACCTAGTACATTAGGAGTAAAAAACCCAAAAAATCTAAATCCAAAATATTATAATGAAAATTATGGACAATATGAGAGAGAAAAAACTATATGGGATAAAAGATTAATTAAAAAATGGACGCCTAAACCCATAACTGAACAACACAATTTTTTAGATTTAGACTGTGTAGCAGATATAAATAAAATAATCCAATTATGGATGAGATATATATCAAAACAATTAATAGATAACAAAATAATAATAACAAAAACACCAGGATATATAGAAAGAACACTTATAGGAACACTAAAATTATGGCTACAAAATTTATCAGATGAAAGTTTACAAACTCTAAGAAGTAACAAAAAATTTGATGGTGACATAGCTACTATAACTATGGAAATATAATATAAATACGAAATAATTATAAGAAATGAATGTAGTAGTATGACGACAGAAGTAGAGGAACAAATAAAGAGAAAATCATAAACCGTAATCTAATGACAAAATTAGCAATATGTAACATGTGTTATATAGATGAATATACATGTACATTTAGAAAATACTATTATAAAGGAACATATAGCATAGACGGAAGCAAAGAAATAAGAAAATTATATTTTACAAAATTACCGGAAACTTCTAATTCAAAAGTAATAAAAAGCTGGAATGAAGCAGGATTAACAGAAAGTTTAGGAGCTAGATTAAAATTCTTACAACGATAGTTTATGAAACTATGTGAAAAACATAAAGAAGAAATAAAAATGAAAAAAATATTAGTAAAAAACTTGGCATGTTGCAAGAATAAAACAGCACCTCAATTTGGTTGTACGGATAAGTATTATAAAAATAAAAAGAAATATAACAAAAAATATAGATCAAAGTACAAATATAAAAACCAAGAAGAAGATACTATGTAAAAACTATAAAACCAAAAGACCATATAGACCAAAAAGAAAACTACCGGAATGTACTTGTTATAATTGTGGAAAATTAGGACATATAGCTAGATATTGTAAATTACCTAAAAATCCGAAGAAAAAACAAATATCAGAAATAATAATAGACGATGAAAAATATACACAAATAGAGTACGTAGATTATGAATTAGAAAGCAATGATAGTATATATGAATTATCGGAAAATGAAATGGAAAATAATTCAGTAATAGAATCAGATAATGAATACGATATCAATGACTGAAAAATATATACAAATAATAACTAAAGAAAAATATCAAGATGAAGAATCGGCCGAACAAAAAATAATATTTGATAATAATATATTTGAACAGATAAAAGGAAAAGAATTAGACCTAAGCGTAGCAAAAATATTCGAAATACCAACAATAAGAAACTGGTTTAAACGACAAAAAGAAGAATATTTTGTAGTAAATCAAAGAGAACATATCATAGATTGCAAATACACTAAAGGAAAGGCCAAAATACCAATAATAAATAAACGAATAATAAATAAAGAAATACAAGATATTAAAGCTAAAAATTTAATTAAATATGTACATTTAGGAGGAACAGAAATACTAATAAAAACATGTTTTAGAGAAGGAATAGATACACCCATAAAAATATACTTAGCAGATGATAGGATTATACAACTCATAGAAAAAAGTATAATAAGTGCGGTAAAAGGTAACCTCATATACCAAAAATTTAAATTTATAATAAGTACTAATTACTCAGTGGCAATAAATGACAAAAATATAGATAAATCGTTAGTATTATATTGGAAAATGTCAGGAATAGAACTAGCTCCGGGAAGTAAAATATTCACAGTTAGATGTAAAAACTTGTATGTTTTAACGACAAAACATAAAATAACAGCAAAAAGTAAAATAAAAAAAATAAAAATAGAAGATCCTTTTGAAAGAATAGTCACAGTCATAGACAAGAATGACTATAGTTATAATGAAATTGACATAGAAGAAGATTTAGAAATAGTAAAAGAAAGATTAAGTACATCAAAAAGAATAAACATGAACTGTGAAATACCACAAATCTCATAAAAAATGAGTATCTCAAGAAGAATAGATAAAACTCTACAAAAATCAATGAAAGAAGAAATAAAACCACATTATTACTACATAACGGGAATAATGGAACAACGAAAATATTTAATATTAATAAATACATGACGAGAAGAAAACTATATTACAAGAGAATTAGTGACGGAAGATGAAAGAATAACTATTGAGCAATTATGTCCCGTATTACCAAAAGCATTAATGTATACCGAAGAAACTACAGAAAAGGAAATAATCATTGGAGGAGTACCAATAATGATAAAATTTAAAATATACCAAGGAGATGAAAATATCATTTTAGGAATAAAATGGCTAGAACAAGTAAAACCATATAATCTAGAAGACAAACAGTTAACAATAAATTATCAAAATAAAAGAGTAATAATAAAAACAACCTTAGTATGAAAATATACATACTTGCAAAGATAATAATAGAGGGATATTACAACAGATTTTATACACCAATGATAGATACGGGAGCAGAAACTAATATATGTAAATACAGTTATTTACCAAAAGATAAATGAGAAAAATTAAAAGCACCGATAGTAGTAATAAGATTTAATAGTGAAGGAAACATGATCGCATATAAGTCAAAAAATATTAAAGTACAAATATGGGATAAGATACTAACTATAGAGGAAATGTATAACTTTGAATTAACTACAAAAGATATGTTATTAGGATTGTCATTTTTAGAAAAATTATACCCATATGTAATAACAAAAACACACTGGTGGTTCACAACACCGTGTAAACAATAAATAGGAGCAAAAAGAGTAAATAATAAAAAACGAAAAACAATAGAATGGATAATAGGAAGTGAAACAATTACACAAAAATTAGAAAATATAAAAGAAGAAGACCCTAAAATAGAATTAATTATATTCTCTATAGATAAAATAAAAATAATGCAAGATAAGTTAGAATTATTATATAGTGAGGATCCTTTACAAGGATGGGAGAAACATAAACCAAAAATAAAAATTGAGCTAATTGATAATAATAGTATAATAACCCAAAAATTATTAAAGTATAATTTTAATGTTTAACCGAATTTAAGATATATATAAATGAATTACTAGAAAAAGGATATATACAAGAAAGCAATAGTAAGCACAAAAGCCCGGCATTTATCGTAAATAAATATAGTGAGCAAAAAAGAGGAAAAAGCAGAATGGTTATAGATTATAGAAATTTAAATGCAAAAACAAAAACATATAATTATCCGACACCAAATAAAATACTAAAGATAAGACAAATACAAGGATATAATTATTTTAGCAAATTTGATTGTAAATCAGGATTTTATCACTTGAAACTTGAAGAAGAATCTAAAAAACTAACAACATTCACTGTACCACAAGGATTCTATGAATGAAATGTATTACCATTTGGATATAAAAATGCACCAGGTAGATATCAACACTTTATGGATAACTACTTTAAACAATTAGAAAATTGTGTAGTATATATTGATGATCTATTACTATATTCTAAAACCAAGATGAACACATAAGATTATTAGAAAAATTCATACATATTATAGAATATTCAGGCATAAGTCTGAGTATAAAAAAAGCAGACATAATGAAAAATCAAATATAATTTTTAGGAATACATATAGAAAAAAAATGGAATAAAAATGCAAATACATATAGTACAAACAATAATTAACTCAAATAAACTACTAGATACGAAAAAAAAATTACAATCATTTTTAGGACTAGTAAATCAAGTAAGAGAATATATATCAAAATTAGCAGAGAATTTAAAATCATTACAACAAAAATAAAAGAAAGATGTAGAATACCAGTTTGATAAGAAAGATCAAACACAAATACAGAAAATAAAATTATTATGTAAAAACCTACCTAAACTATTTTTTCGGATGAAAATAAAAAATTTACTTATATAGTAGAATCAAACGCCAGTGAAAATAGTTATGGAGGAGTATTAAAATATAGGTATGGAGAAGTAAAAATAGAACGTCATTGTAGATATTATTCAGGAACATTTACTAATGCAGAAATAAGATGGGAAATAAATAGGAAAAAATTATATTCGGTATATAAATGTTTATTATCATTTGAACCATATATTGTATATAACAAATTTATTATAAGAACAGATAATATACAAGTAAAATGGTGGCTAACAAGATATATACAAGATTCGGTAACAACAAAAGAAATAAGTAGATTGGTATTAAATATATTAAATTTTACATTTACAATTGAAGTAAAACTGATAAGAATGTTATTGCAGATTACCTATCACGATAAAGCTACTCAGACTGAGACTGAGGAAGAAGATACAATTGAAAAGATACTCAAAGCCATTACTATACTTTGTACAAAAGTGGATAGTATGGACAACGAGATACAAAAGCTAAAGACTAATGAAGATAATCTGAAGTCTAAAGCTAGTCAGCAGCATGACTATAAAAATGTGAAGCTACGTCGAACGGAAGACGGAAAAAATCAGAGCTAAAAGGAGACGATGGGAAACTCCTTAAAACCCATAATGTTTGTTTAAATACAGCTGCAGGTACAAGCAAACAAGTTAGTGATAAACAATATAAAAATGCGAACCTAAACCAGCTATTCGAAAAACCATTTACCCAAAGGACACCTAGACACATGTCTATGGAACCACAAACATCTACATACGTAGATAGTTTACAAAATCAAAATGAGAAAAAGACATATAACTACATCACACAAACCTATATCGAAAATATACACAAAATCCAAACTTATTTAAACCTTAACCCCTAGATCAACTACAAAAGAACCAAACCAGGATTATTTGACACAAAAGTTACAAGGATGTAACAAGCTAATTGCATGGCCAAAAACTAAAGCTAATTTTGTAAGAACATGTTACAACTATGGACTGTTAAATACCGTATACACATATGACGGAGAAGAAGTTAGTGGAATACCATAACTATACAAGGCATTCATCACATACAAAAGAGTTACAAAAGGAAATTTATTTTATATAAAATTCTATACCGCATCAACGGAGATATTATACGAGGAAATAAAACCTCCAATACAAGTTATCAAGATAGGACTAACTAAAGATATGATTATACCCGAGGTCATCAGACAACTAGAAGCGATATGCAAAATAGAGATACCAAGTTTTTATGCCAACAAAAGAATAATTGGTATATCACTATTATACAAGAATTAACAAACAATTATTTAAATGGAAATGCGATATGGAGTTATTACTCGAGAGATCAATTAGTGATATATTCAAATTCAAGAGAACTACGAAGAACAGATATGGATGAAGTCCAGCATTGAATCTTATCATTATTAAAACCTGAGGAACGACCTACGACAATAGCACTAAAAACAGGATTTATTTCAACAGAGTTATTAACCAGATATTGCAAACTAATTGGACACAAATACCCTGATCACATATGTTCAAAGTGTAATGGAGAAGATAACATAATTCTAGATGTCTAGCTAGATTAATCAACGAGGAAAAGAAGAAGAAAACAAGAAGGAGAAGATAAAAAGATAAGAACGGAAAAAGTTATATAAGTAAAATATTGTAAAATAGTTGCAAAGTTGTAAAGTAGTCAAATAAGTACGTAGATAAGATGTAAAAAATCAAAAAGTCATAAAAAGAATTGTGTATAGTTTGGTGTGTGTGTCATAAAGTAGGTATGTGTCTTAAAATAGTGTGCAAATAATGACAAGTGTATATGTACATTATTAATATGTCGTAAATAGGATAGTGATACACAAAATAAGAACTATTCATGAATGGTAGTAAATAGTAGTCATGAATAGTAGTAAATAGTAGTGGACAGATGTAAAAAGCGTATTAGAGTGTGTATGACTATATATAGACTCAGTTGTAAACATTGTAAGATAGGCAATGCCTGATATATAAAACTTTCCTTTCAAAAACTCTCTCAAGATACTAAATACTTAAAAGTTAATGGATAAATCTGAAATCCAAGAATATATTTCAGATAGCATGGCTAAGCAAGAAGCGAAGGTATATTGTTCAAAAAATATGCGGAACTAATTTCATATATTCCTGAATATTATATATATGATTGAATAAATTTATGTTAGTTATTATGTATTAGAATTATTTGAATCATGATTTCTAGTTTATTTGCACACTGAAAACAGGGAGAAAACTTCTATACTATGCCATCCTAATGTTGAAACCGGTAGGCGAGGAAAGCCGTTTAGGGGAGTAAACAAAGTTGAGGCGCTGATAAGAAGGAAGTATCCGCTAAAGTACGATGCTAGTAGTGACAGGAAAACATGATAAACAAATAATCTGGTTCATAATGATCTAATATGAATTTAATCAATTATGAATATGGTAGGAAGAAATAATTGAAAATAAAAAATCTGCATAACAACGAACATGACCACATACATGCATGATGAAATGATAAAAAACTATGAAACTTTAATCTTATATATACTTAAAAATATAGAAATAATTGAATTAAGAAGAATAATATGGGAAAAAATATTTGAAGATAACGAATCAGAAGATATATTAAACCAAGAATGGTATGAAATAGATCTATATGATTTAGACCTCGAAAGAATAGAATGGTATGATTTAGAAATAAATTCAGATTAAAATGAACTATGAATATTTACAATATTGGATAGAATCTATGGAAGATAAAAAACTATTAGAACAATTAATAAAAGAAAATTTATATATGTACCAAAGAACCCAAGATATGTTATATCTAAAATATATCATAAATAATATTAATGAAATATTCAGATTAAAAGGACTATCGGAAAAATATTACAATAAATATTATTACATTTTACCATGAATTCGGCACTTAATATTAAAGAAATATTAAGATTAAGACATTTAGCAAAAGAAAATTATAATAAAATCTTTAAAATAAATTACTCACCTACCACACTACCACCTACCACACTACCATTTCTATGAATTCCTCAACTACCAGTTCCGCACCGAAAAATAGTATTTTAAGTTATTTTTAGATTTGCCTAGCACTTCAAAAGTCAAAAACTGATTTAAAAGTAGATTTAATAAACTTTTAAGCCAATCCAAACACTCTCTTAGTCATCTGTGAAAAATATAAAAACATTATAAAGATTTATATTTGCAATTGAATTACATACTTACCTCAGTTCTTTAAGTTATATGCAAATTGTTCATGAATTTAAAAGTATTTAGCATTCAAGGGAAAACACTTCCTATAAAAAGATTTTTACATATCAAGGGTCAATCATAAGACCTTTGTTATAAGAAGAGTAATCTTAACTAATGCACAATATTCTTTGATAGTTAATACATATTTCAAAATATGTTGGAACTATTTATAGAAAGATTAGGTAATTAGATTTAGCTAGCATTTTATTTTGATTTAACTATCAAACTGTTGGTGCTCTCGTGCATGTCGGGCCATTGTACCAGGCCAATTTAATGATTAAATAAAACAAATATATATATATATATATATATATAATAATAATAATAAATGAGAGTAGTTTGCAATATGGTTAAATCAAGTGGCAAGCTAATTAAAAGTCACTTGGCATTTGTTGAATTTTAAATTTTCACTAAAACAATAATTGAGAAACGCTCTCTAGAAACCTTGCCGTCAAACCCTAATTCATCCTATTGCCGGAGATATAGCCATGCTGGCCGTTGGCCAGCCTCCACCGGTGGGGGCTGGGCCAAAAACACCATTGTTAATGGAGGAACCTTTGAAAATGACCTATGTAGATGTTATTAAACCTCATCCTCCCTCTCAATACAATGCTATACTTTTGAAACAAATAACTTATCTAGATGGGTAGCTGAGAATAGTGTAGGAAGAAGAGGAGGAGAATCAGATGATTATCAATGAGGATGAGGTGATAGGAAACTTTTCCTAAGGATGGCTTGATATTTAGGATCTACGACGACTCATTACGAAACAATGTGATCTAAAAGTGGAGGTGAACATTAGGCTGCTGAGTAATAGGCATATACTGATTAGGGTAACAAGACTGGATGATTATGTGAACTTATTGTCTAAGCCCCAATTCTACATCACACATAATTATTGGTCTTATCCAATGCACACATTCAAATGGGATCCATGCTTCGATCCGGTAGAGGAGACATCAAAATCAATTGCTTGGATCTATTTTTCAACATTGCCCCCAAATTTCTTCGGGAATGAAGCAGTGTAATCGTTGGTGGAAACAGTTAGGAAACCCTTGTAGGTGGACCTAGCTACTCAAAATAAGACCAGATCAAGTTGTGCAAGGGTCAAAGTGAAAGTATATCTACTTGAGGAATTTCCAAAAAGAATCAACATTGGTGTGAGGATGAAATCAAGGGAAGTAAAGGAACGATGGATACATATCAAATATGACTATATGCCTAAGTAATGCAAGACATGTAAGCTTCAAGGTCATAATGAAAAATGAATGTTTTATCATTCATTCGAAATTGTACCCGAAGGAAGAGGCAAAAGTCGAACGACAATTAGATGAGAGGAAGGAGAAAGGTGGAGAAGGTGGCACAACAAAAGATATAAAATGAAGGGGAGAGGGATCTTCAATTGATGATGGAGTAAAAGAGGGGGATGAGGTTTTTCAGGAGCAAAAAGGAAAAAAAATATATCAAAAGGGGAAGACAACCATATAAGGGAAGGGTGGAACAACAATGGATTCCTAAGCCATAACCGAAAGAACAAGGGGCAACAATATGCAACAAATTTGGTGTACTTTATAATATGATAGAGGAGGAACAACCAACTCACAAGAATGAGGTGACAAGACAAAACAAAGGAGAGCAAAACACAAATATTGATGGAGAACAACAAGGCATTCAAGTAGATGATCAACCTGAAGGAAGCAATGGGGGACAATCAAAGGAATTATATAACAAGGATGCACATAGCTCAATAAATAAGGTCGATAAGAAAGATCTGGTCGATTTGAGGCAAATGGACAGCACCCCTGAAAAAGGAATAGAACAAAGTCTGGCGGATGCAGATGAAAGGGGTAGTAATGCAGCAGTGCTTGAGCTAAATCAGGTGCAAAAATCACCTGAGGCAGAGGAATTGATAGGTGAAACAGAAGAGAAAGAAGCTGACACGATAAACACTATGTCAGACAAAGAAAGCAATGATAAACAAAACTCAGAGAAGGATGAAAACATGGATATTAATGTAGAATATGTGAGCAAGAATGGTGATTTATCCCCAAGGTAAATTGATAACCTGAAGTCCAAAAGCAAGAGGAGTGCAAAGCACGTTCAGACTCAATCTTAAATAAATACAATGAGTAAAAATGGATCCTTTTGTACATCAGATTAATGATTACTAAGGCCAGTTTCTGTAATATTAGGTTTGTGAGAACTCAAAAGTCTTTTGAGCGTTTAATAGAGCTAAAAGGCATTATTATTCTTACATAGCTTTATTAGAACCTTTTCAAAGCCCATTTGAGATTGAAGTGTATAGGCAGAAATTGGGTCTTGCTAATGCAAGAGTAAATATTTCATCAAAAATCTGGGTCTTCTTGGAAGATGATTAGGTGGAGATAGATTCATCAATACAACAGTTAACAATTCGGTTCCAATTAAAAGGACGAGACGAATGTTTTAAGGTAACAGTGGTGTATGCAAGGTGTAGCGCCTTAGAATGACTTGAGCTATTGGAAGATTTAGAGAACATTGCGAACCAATCTAATAGTCCTAGGATGGTGTGTGGCGATTTCAATACTGTAGTGGATGAGTCTGAAAAATCTGGCGGCCTGCCTATATCCCAACAAGAGACAGTAGATTTTGCCCATTGTATCAACACTTTTTCATTAAATGAACTAAAATTTGTTGGAAGCTGTTACACTTGGTGGAATGAGAGAATCGAAAATGATTGTATATTCATGAGACTAGATATAGTTTTGACGAATAATGAATTCATGCAGCTACTCCCTAATAGTGATGTGCATCATTTAATTAGGCAAGGATCTGACCATGCCCCATTTACATGTAATTTGTAATGACTCATATGAACATGTGGTTAAGCTATCTAGGTTCCTAAATTTCTGGACCAAGCACAAAGATTTTATGAAGGTGGTGGAGGAAGGCTAGGTAGAAGAGTTTTTATTTATTGTTCACTCAAAATTAAAGAAGATAAATAAAATCTTATCACAGTGGAGTAAGAATACATTTAGGGATTTTTTTAAAAAAAAATCGTCACACTGGAGGACTTCGTGAAAGCAAAGAAAGTACAGTTGGAAATCTTACCCACTAAAGAAAACAAGTGTATTCTTAGTAAAGCGGAGGCAGAATTGAAAAGATATCATCATATAGTAGAAGAATATTAGAGGCAAAAAGCAGGGAAGAAATGGTTTAGATTGGGGATAGGAACATAAAAATTTTCCATGCATATGTCTAAGGAAAGAGAAGGAAGCTACAAGTTTAAGAACTTCAGACAAGACATGGAGATATAATAAACAGTCCTCAGAGAATATTGGTAAGGAAGCTGTTAATGTGTTTAAGGAGCAGTTCATAGAGACTTCAGAGAAGTATAATCTGTAGGTGCTAGATTGCATACCGACATTGATCACTGTAGGAGAGAATGAGGAAATGGGGAAAATGCCAACCAAAGAGGAGGTGAAACATGTGGTTTTCTCACTAAACAGAGACAGAGCTAGTGGACAAGATGGGTTCTCGGGACACTTTTACCAATCATGTTGGGAAATAATTGGAAAAGACATCACAAATATGTGAATGCATTCTTTTGTGGGCATGAGTTACCTAGGTATGTGACCCATACTAACCTGGTACTCATTCCTAAGAAAGAAGAGGTTAAGACCTTTGGAGACCTAAGACCTACCAATCTAAGTACATTTACTAACAAGATCATTTTGAGATTGTTGCATGAAAGAATGTTAATGGCGCTGTCGAGAATTATTTTCCCCAACCAATCAAGTTTTGTGAAAGGGAGGAGTATTACGGAGAATGTATTACTTGCACATGAGATAATCAGAGATATTAACAGAAGAAATAAGATGAACAATGTAATAGTGAAGTTGGATATGACAAAGGCGTATGATAGGGTGTCGTGAAAATCTCTAGTAAGGGTGTTAAGAAGTTTTGGGGTTTTAGAGAGAATAATAGATATGATAGTGCGACTAATAAGCAATAATTGGTATTCAGTCCTAGTGAATGGACAATCATATGGCTTCTTTTAATCATACAGAGGACTTAAGCAAGGGGATCCACTGTCATCCATATTATTCATCATTGCTGCGGAAGTTTTGGCAAGAAAATTGAATAATTTGTTTGATGAACAGGATTTTATAGGTTATGGAATGCCTAAGTGGAGTCCTAGGATAAATCATCTCACATATGCTGACGATACTATATTGTTTTGCTCAGGGCATGGTGGATCAATGAAGAAGATGATGCAAGTGCTTAGAGAAAATGAACATATGTCTGGACATATGATTAATCTAGTAAAAAGCCTATTGTATCTTCATGAGAAGACAACGATAAGGGTATGCAATCACATTAAGAAGATTACAGGTATCATACAAGGTTTATTTCCTTTTGTATATTTGGGCTGCCCTGTTTTTTATGGTAGGAAGAATAAAAATCATTTTGAAGAAATAATCAAGAAGGTGATGAAAAGGTTAAGCCTATGGCAACATAAATTATTATCATTTGGGGGAAGTTATACCTTGATTACACATGTGTTACAATCTAATCCTATATATATGCTCTCGACCATGAATCATCCTGCCAACGTGATTAATGAACTACACAAAATCTTTGCAAATTTTTTTTGGCTAATTCTACTGGATCAAGAAACAAGCATTGGGTGTCATGGGAGAATATGTGTTATCTTAGGGAAAGAAGGAGGAATTGGCCTTAGATTGGACTGAGGTGATTTTTGGTAAATATAGGTCTACGGGTGTGGTCTACATACCGTAGACCAAATGAAGAGTCATAGGACTGACTTGTAAGGATTTTTTCATATTTTTAAGCTCTAGTCGAGGTTCAACGATTTAACAGGATAAACCGTATTATGCCCAACGGACCGTAGAACCCAACCGTAGGTGTGTTCGATAGTTATTTTTGAAGGGTACTTGGGTCTTTTCCTATATTTTAAGGCCTATACTCTGTCGTTTTAACCCTATTTCTAAGTTCTATAAGTGAATTTCAAGTCCTAAAGCTATCCAAACCCTCTCATTCTCTCAAAACCTTAATTCTCATCCAAGTTCATCCTCTCCAATTCTCTCTCAAGCTCAAAGGTGAAAAGCTAGGGTTTCAAGCTTCAAAGTCTTCTCCTTCTCTTTCTTTGCTAGGGTTTGCTATCAAGGTAGGAAGGAATTCACCAATGGATCCCTTTCATCCATTGAGTCCCAAAAGAACTTCAATCTCTAATGTCAATTTCACCCAATTCTTATGAGGTTTCATGTCAATCTTCATGGTCCAATTTATTATGATTCAATTATTGATTTTATACCTTATTATGCATGCTTTGATTTAAATACATGGTTTATAATTGATTTCATATGGACCCATGCTTATACTTTGATTTTCTACTTATGAAATATGAAATTATGATTATGAACTTGATAAGATATTTGTGCATTTTTTAAGAAATGATGAATTGGACTTAAGGATACTTTTCAAGTTATCTATCAATGAATTGTCAAAGGTTTTTCTCACAATTGAAGGGTAATCATGATTTAGATGCTTAGGAAGGTAAGTGTCTATATGAACTACTTTATGAAATCATGGATAGGAGCTATTCTTATATGATCTTATGATTTGAAATAGTGGTTGATAATTGCCTTTCCTAATGTTATGCTTTTGTAATTGACTCTATTCATTGCAATTTAACTTAGCACATAGAGAATTTTGAGCTGGAGGCTCAAAAAGGATAGTCTCTCGTAGCTATCTCTAGTTCCAAACTATGTGCCTCTGTAGGTTGTCTTAAATGACTTAGCTAGTGGATTCACATAGCATTCATGATATGATACTAGTCCTTACACTAGCAAGTTAAACCCCCTCTTTTCGATGTGAGGGTTGCACCGGATTCCATGGTCTTACATGGTCTATAGTCGGTCAGAACAATTATCCCACAAAAGAACTATGATTTTTTCCTATAAAGCTTCCTCTTATGTCTTTATACTAGTGCACATACATTGTTTTAATATTTAAGACTTTGCTTTAAAAAGCTTTACAATATATTTTACTTGGTCATGCATTACATGTTTGAAGCCTTCATGTTATCATATCTACGTTTATGCATACTTCTCCATACTTAGTACATTCATAGTACTAATGCATGTCGGTGCCTATATTGTTTCGTAATATAGGACCCAACGCTCCTCCACCCGGACGCACTTAGGTGGATTGATTTACTTTGCTAGTTGGTGAGTCCTCATGGTTCGAGGGCAAACCCATGAAGTTATTTTTTTCATTGTCTTTACTTTCGATTATTGCACGTGATGTATGAGTTACGTCCCAACCACTCTTATGATGTATTAGAGGCTTTTTGTCATATTGTGAGTTAGACTATTTCCACATTTATGTTTCAGTCTTGCACTTTGAGTTTTATATCATTGAGATCTTCTTATTTACCTTCATTTAAGTTGATTACATCATGTTTATGTTGAACAGCTTGTGTAGGGACCCTCGAGGTGCTATTTTTTATGTCACACCTAAGGGGTACTTTGGGTCGTGACACTTCTCCGTTGAGTATATTAAATTTAATTCTTTGGAAAAATGTATAAGATATTGAATATTATATAATAACAAGGGTAAAATAGATACAAAAAGATAAATTGTCTTTTGATTTTTCAAACTGGACAAATATTGTTAGACAATTATTTTTTAAATAATGGACAAGTAAAAATGGACGAAGAGAGTAACTATTAGTTGAATTACCATTTAAGAAATCAACTCGAGTTCAAGGCTATTAATCATCTATCAATAAGATTGTTCAAATTTCATATATGGAGTACAATGTTTTAAAAATGTTTTCGGGGAGAGTCCCGGGTGGGGCGTATAAAAAATGCTCAGGGGCGTAAATAGAAGGCGTAGATCCATAAGGTGTAAGTCCTTGAACTTGGGGCACAAGTTTCGAGCGTAAAAACGTAAGTCCTGGGCGTAATGCCCTGAGCATTATCTATTTATTTTTACAAAAAATAACCACTTTTACTCTGAATCATATTTTTTTATTATTAGTGTAATGATATTTATATTGTATGTTATATTGTTTTTTTTTAAGTTTTAGTGATTTTTTAAAAAAAATCTACATATAATTTAAAGTGTTGTAAAACTTAAGGACAAAAGAACAATATAAAGAGGAAGAGAAGAAGACTATAAGACAAGAGGAACAATATAAACTAACATTCTTTCTTTCAAGTGTATAAAATATGAACCCTTATGCCTCTATTTATAGCGTAACATAAAGGCATACAAAAGGTTAGTCATAAACATGACATTAACATGAATATAATGGGGAGGTTATGGAAGTGAAAGGTTACAAGAGTAATGGTTATAAAGGTGAAGGTTATGGAGGTTATGGTTATCTTCGTAATGGAGTAACTTCTTGATGTAGTGGACATCCACAATATATTATTTTATAACACTCCCCCTTGGATGTCCATAGATAATATGCCTCGTTAAAACCTTACTAGGAAAAAACCCCGTGGGAAAAAATCCTAGTGAAGGAAAAAGAGTACACATATCTTTTAATACGCTTTGAATGTTGCCTCGTTAAAAACCTTACCAGGAAAACCCAATTGGGATAAAATCATGGTTAAGGACAAGAGTACAACGCGTATTTTTCTCTCCCTGATAAAAACTTTATTTGATATCTCGGAGACGATGCATTCCAATCTTATATCACAACTTCTCAAATATTAATGTTGGCAATCCTTAGTCAATAAGTTTACAAGATTATCACTAGAATGTGTCTTTGAACGTCTATCTCACCATTTTGTTGAAGATCATGTGTGAAAAATACTTTTGGTGAAATATGCTTTGTCCGACCTCCTTTGATTGTATCCTCCTTTCAATTGAGCTATATATTATATCCGTATATGGTGGTTAGAATATCCTTTGCCAAAGGAAAATCACATATTTTCTGAATATGATAGATCATGATTCCAACAATACACACTCCCGACTTACTTCATAGATCAATATTATTTATGTATGATTTGAAGAAGTGGTTATCAATGTTTGATTCTTTGAATGCCAAGATATTGTTGTGCCTCCATATGCAAACAAATAGCTCTTTTGCGATCGAGCTTTATGCAGATCAAATAGATATTCTGCATCTACATAATCAAATCATTTCTAACTCAGAGATTGATCATTTCAATTTTATACGTTGCTCGTCTTTTCTTCTCAAAGAAAATAACACATCTTCTATGTGTTGAGTCACTTGCTTTGTTAGTTTTTTGGCATAACTTGAATGATAACATGACAATCCCCTCACATAACTTTATATATATATATATATATATATATATATATATATATATATATATATATATCAAACAATCTTCTAGAATTTGCATAACCAACAATCTGTAAGTGCGCCAATTGCATTAATACATGACATTTTCAATCATTTTCACGAGATTGAAAAGATTCTTTCTCTGTGTTAAGCAATTTTAGAACCATTGGGTACTTAATGGAATTGTTTTAAGACCTTTTAAATCCTTCAAGAATTTTCATATAACCTTCATCGTCTAGTTAGACATGATAATCAGTCATTATACATATTCAAGTATTTCATCTATTGCCAGATTGAAATAAGTCTCATTGCATCCACCACTGGAGAACATATCTCCATTTAATAATGTCAGGACTTCTGCGAAAACCCTTTATTCCTCGAGTCACAAACAATACTTTATATCTTACGGTTATACTTTTGCATACTGATTCATTTGTACCCCACTGACATAAATTTTGATCTATGAACTATAAGTTCAAAAACATCACTTTTCTAAGTGAAACAAAATATACTTGAATAGTGCATTTTATTTGGCCAATCATTTATTTGTCCACATTATATGACATATTCGAATTTAAGATCCTTGTACCACTTATAGCATTAAGTGCTACTTCATATCAAAGATACCGTCGACGGTTATTTGACTTGATTCCAATACAATATAACTTATCGAGATCTCTTCATTTTTCATCATTTTCAGGCACCTGAACCTTTGTCAATGTTTTATAAAGTGTTATGTCATAGTGCTCTTTCAAAGTAATTACCTCATTATCATGACCATTTTGATAATTTGCTCCTCTCCTTCTTCAAGGAAGTTTACGTTTGAAATCGATTAGTCTATCACGCTTCTGGCGTACTATAGACACTGTCCTTCAAGGACTATTTATTGGAGCATTTGCCACTTAATTAAAATATCGGGTTAGCAAATACATCTGGGAAATTATTTTGCAATATTTCGCAAATGAATTATCTCGTGAATTTCAAGTTCACATTTTTTTTAACGAGGATCTAGATAATTACCCCACGCATAATTTCAACTGCTAAACATATGTCCCCCCTAATGTTAGGAAATCTAACATTCACCCCCAACCTCATTTGGGGATCCATCTTTGTGCATGGTGGTGCAATAAAATCATACGTGCACACATAAAAATTTTAGATGGTAATTATTTGGTTCCTGACCCTGAACCAATTGTGATAGGAGAACCTTGTTGGCTTGATGCATACACGTTAAATAAACTCATCTCATATCAAATTTTATTTGAGAGATTTGTTCTCATAATCATTGGTCTATCTATAATTGGAGACATACAATTTCTGCTAAACCAACCAACATTATCAACATAATTTTATAGTTTGGAACTATGCTCTTAATTTAACAATTCGAGCAAACAACCTTACAAAAACCAATTTGTAAGTTGACACAAATGCACATGTGACCATACCATAGATGCATCTATTAAATCATAATAGTAAACGGTCCACATGGCAGGTGAATGGGCCCATATTCACCTTTCTATATGTTCCAAATAATTTCAGGGGATACAATCCCAACCTTAGTTGATACAATTATCATTTTGTCATGAGAACAAGCAACGAAAGAGAATCTTGAAGAATCTTTTATTTCTTCAAACATATAGCCACGTGAATTCTAATTCTCAACTTCTTTTGCATCACTCTGAACCGGAATGGCCAATCGGTTATGCCAACTGATATTTATTCTAGTAAACTTTTAGTTTACTTTTGCATGTGATTCCTTCATCATGCTCATATTTTTATTCAACAAACAAGAGAAAGGCGGGTAACCTTTTGTGTAAATATTCATAACCCACTTTGATTATAGTAATCTGAAGATATTTAATCTTTCAATAATTTATAGTCTCAATATAATAATTTTCAATTCCTCCGAAACTTAAAAAGTTTCTTTTGAGACTTACTACAATTCCAATATTATGAACAATTTCATTTCGGGTAGTAACAAATTAGCTCTTTCAGAACTCTCAATTAATTTTGTGTACTACCATAAATTTCACAACACCATTTTTATGGTGACCATCTCCTTCAAGGAGAAAATTATTATTATTGTCATGGTTAAAATTATTACATGCAAGACTTATTTCTTGACAATCAATGACAAATTTGTGTTGCCACACAACAACATTTATTTTGATCATGGTCACAACCTTTATAGAAAATATTTATTTCTTTCTTTTGTCCTCCAATAGTTCATAATAAAACATACCACAATATTTGTGTAGTACTCAAAGTATATGACCAAAATGACCATTTATGTCAAAATATTTCCTTCCAATCTCTCAAACCTCCCGTAGAGGTGAGATGTGACATTCATCCAACAATACATGAACATGTTCTTATCCATACGAACACAAGTCACATTTTCTTCAAGAAATGGACTATAACCATTTGTACATTCTCCATAGGTTTTTATTAGAAACTCATTGTCATGCTTTGACATTATCAAATTTATGTGGCTCACCTCAACATCACTTTAAGAGGTCAAATGTACCAATTGTACTACCACTTTGTATTACTTTATTTTGGTAGAGGATTTACAAAACTTTTCAAATTGGGTTGCACCAACAACAATGTGCCCAATAACTTCTCATACCACTTTGATGGATAAAAACTAGCTTTAACAATTACCTTCACATTTGAAGGACCATCTTAAGAAACAATGTGTCCAATAACCTTTTATACCACTTTAATGGACAAAATTATCTTTACATTTGAAGGAACATCTTAAGAACCCATAATGTTCTTCCTTTTAATTACCACAATGATGACCATTAACATTTTACCACACTCATATTCATACATTCAATCACTTGTCATTTTCCAGACATATTATGCACTGCTACCACATTCACATAAGAGAATGAAGCAAATTAATTGAGCAAATTTTATGACTTTTAGTCAAAAGTATACAACTTTATGTTAGTCACCATCATATCATCACTATAGTACATTAGGACTTAAACCCAATGTCTTACCCATATAAAAACGTCTTTGGTCATAAATCAATGGGACTTAAAACCAACTTCTTATTATCATGGTGCACCGAGACTTTAACTTTGTGTCTTACCCACTTGGTGCGGTGAAACTTGAATTCACCGTCTTACCCTCAATCAATGTCTTGATAAACCAAATACGTTACCAAAAAAATAATTATCGAAAACCATAAATATGATTTGAATTTGACTTAAAGTACAAGAAAAATGAACAAAATCAATTAATTAGAACAACATGTTAGAATCATATAAAAGCACCAAGTTAAAATAAATTAAAACATTTTAATAATCCCTCTCAACATTGTTACCACAATATATTATTTTATAACATAAAGTTATATAAAAGAAAAGTGATGTAACGCCTCTCTTTGGTCAAGGATTCTATTAATCTTTTTCTCTCATTTTTTCCGACTATTTTTTCTATATTTTTAAATTATTGTACAAAAGTGAATATGTGAATTACTACTCCATTTGTTCATATTCTTAATTATGAAAACTTAATTGTCTTTATTTCCATGATTCTCATGGCTTCTGATAATCATAACTCCTAATTCATACTAATTGTCATGTTTATGATAACTTTTGGTATTTCATATTATGTACTATAAATAGAGGCATTAGAAATTTTTGTTACAAAATAAATGATTAAATTTATATTTATAGTAGAGCTAGAGATCAACGAGGTGAAGCCTGCTCATCTTTTTGGCCAAGAATCTCATTTTTTTACACTATAAAATAGTATTTTATAGCTTATATATTGCTTTTTATTTTATTTTTTAAACTTTAAATGAGATTTGATTATTTTATTGTAGGTGTTTTTTTTGTTGAATGGAAAAAAGTCATCTTCTCCATGATATTTGATAAACGGATCGAATTTTAATCTAGCAATTGAATGAGAGAAAATCTAAACAGGCTCCCGCAAGATTATTGACAGAAAGGTATTGTAACACCCTAGAAAATTTTTCGAACTAAGACTCGAACCATCCTTCCTATTGAGTAAGTTTTTACTAAGGAATTTAAAATTTCTTAAGTATTAAGGTCAGGTCACTAGATGTAGCACCTTGAGTTCCAAAAAGAACTAAATTGGAAATAGCAAAATTTAAAATTTTTCAAGTTATGCTTAAGTTATGAGTTTTGGGTCAATTTCAAACAATCATAACTCTCAGTACAAGATGAGTTAGGTGGGCTACAAGATAGATAATGAAAGGTCTTTTAATTATCTTTCCAACTCCACTGAGTTTGCTAAATTTCGAGCTCGTATGTGGGAGATAAGCCTGTTTGAAGTCGGGCTGTTCAATTAAGGAAAGTTACCCGAAAATATGAGGGGTATTTTATTCTTTTCCTTACCTAATCGGATTTAAGCGTTTTTAGTAAGGTTTTAGGAGTCTGAACTGATTAGAATTAGTTTCATTCATCCCCAAAAGCATTTAGGGTTTTAGAGAGAAGATTTAAGAAGAGAAAATGTTCAAAGTTTCAAGCGTTCGTTCAAGAAATTCAAGATTTCGCCAAGAACCTAGTTCTTTGAGGTATGTAAGCTTCCATAGTGTTGGGTTCGTTCACCCACATGCCAATCATGAGTTTGTTTTGCGAATCTATCCATAAATATTGAGCAATTTAATTTCTTGATGAGTTCTTGATAAGTGTTTTTGAAGTTTCCTTATCAATTAAGTTTTGATGTAAGATTCTACTTGGGTCAACTTCAAACAACCATATCTCTTAGAATATAAAGAGTTACGTGAGCCATAACCTATAAAATTAAAGGTATTTGAATCTACTTTCTAACGCCACCAATTTCGCGTCAATCCAATTATGAGTAAAAAGTTATGGCTATTTTAGTAACCTATACAGTGTTGCTACGAATTTAGCCGACGGGAAAACATTAAAAAGTGTTGTTTTTGTGTTTTTTACCTCCAAGAAAACACTAAACGAATTTCTTGACTAATAAAAGGCTCAAAACAATCAGTTTTTCATCTTTTAGTCCATCATTCTCTTCTCTCTCAAACTCTATGGCAAAACCCTAAGAAAAAATCAAAGTAGAAGACTCCCTTCAAGATTCTTTCAATCTTTTTCATGATTTTTCTTCAAGAGATTTCAAGAAACTAATTCAAGAATCTCAAGGAAGATTTTCTTGATCGTTTACCTTCAAGCTAGGGTTTCAAGCCTTCTAATCAAGTTCTTCTTCAAGATTCTTCAAGAACCTTGTTCTTCCAGGTATGTAAGGCTATCATAGTGTTGGACTAGTTCATCCTCACACCCTACATCTTCTTTCAAATCAGTAAAAGAGAAATCTAGGATTCTACCCCTAGATTTGAGTATTTTTGAGATAAGTTGACTTGAGTTCTTGAGTTCATGGTTCTTTTAAAAATAAATTCCTAATTATTGAGTTTCTATATTTTTATTGAGATCCTTGAGTTGATTTGTTCATGTATATAATTCAGCACAAACCCTATTTTGAGTTATAATTCTTGAGAAGTTTTTTCAAAGCCAACACTTGAGTTCTTAAACTGAGTTTTGAGAAAAGAGTTTTCTAAAACATGATTAGTATGACAATCGAGTATGCCCTCAATGTATGAGCAGTATGGTATCTAGATATACCATTAATGTTTATGCAGTATGACTTCCCGAGTCATCAATGATTATATTATAATATGATTTTGAATTTTTTTGAGAAAGAGCAGAGTTGAGTTCATTTTCTTAAAAATGATATATGAGAACTAAGTATTCCCAAGAGTAAATGTTTTCACATTTATGATGAGAGGAAACTAAGATTTCCAAAAGAGTTTTGAGCAATTTGAGTTTCATCTCTTTTAAGAAAAAGATTTTTGAGTAATTATCTCAAACCACAGAAAGAGTTATGTTTTTAAACATATGAGCTAGTATATTTTGGGAGTATTATTGAGCACTAATATGGGGGAGAGTTCAGATAACTCACAGCCCCAATAAACCATGTGGCCAACGTGGGTAGAAATGGTCATACTTTTTAGCATAGACTAGTGGATTCACTTAGTGAGTAGGTCTATACCCTGGCAACGTATATGACAGTTCTAGCAATGTGGGTGAGACACTTTATCATCACATAGTTCATAGTGATGGTGGTCGATTAGAGAAACTCCCACAAAGATATTTGTATTTTTATATACACAGAGTTTACTTGTATTTTTATATACACAGAGTTTACTTGTATTTTCATATACAAACAGAGTTTATATTTTATCCTTGCATACAAACTGAGTATATTGTATTCTTAAATACATTGAGTTGCTTTCTATTGTTTTAAAAGATTTTCATTTATTGCATCCCTTATTGTTGCTTTATATTGAGTTGAGTATCCAGAGTTTGAGTACCACAAGTTGAGTGTCTTATTATTGAGTTGAGCCTTATTTCACTGAGTTGAATATCTTATTATTGAGTTGAGCCTTATTTCACTGAGTTGAATATCTTATTATTGAGTTGAGTCTTATTTCACTGAGTTGAATATTTTATCTTTGAGTTGAGTATCTTATTCCTGAGTTGAGTTAGTTGAGTGAGTTGAGAAGAGGTAAGTATGTTTCCTTTTTATAAAGTTCAAGCTTATGCTATGCTTTAGAATTTTCCTTACATGCTCGTACATTTCACGTACTGAGCCATTTGGCCTGCATCGTTTCATGATGCAGATACATGTATTCAGGGTCATCAACATGTGTTTCGTTGATACCACATGCAGTTCGAGTTAGCTATGTTAAGCCTCCTTTCTTCCGGAGGGTTCTACTTGTACTTTCAGTTATATCAGTTGCTAGGATGTCGTGGATCTTGTCCCGACTTCCATCTTCGTCATTTAGAGGCTTCATAGATAGAAAGTAGAGTTTGAGAAGTCTATTTCATTTATCTTATTAAATATTTTAAAGACTTTAGTTGCCTATTGTTGGCTAGTTGAATATTCCATTTATATTCAGAGTAAATTATTTGAGTTAAAGCTTTGTATTTGAGTTTCATGAATTTTATTCAGTTTTTAAGCTTTTGTATGCTTGAGTTAGTCTTCCGCTTGTAGTCAGCCAGGATGAGGGTTCGCTTGGGGATCGCAATGGTTCTCAAGTGCCGGCCACGTCCAGGGTGTAGACTCGGGTCGTGACATGTATAATTAATTTTCTTTTTATTTATATGTAGGTCATACTTTTTATTACTTGAATTTTAGTGTAAGAACTTGAATTTTTTTTTTCAAGTAATGCAAAATGTATATCAAAAGCTCATTTTGAAATTGCTAAAAAGTCATTTTTTAATTTTCTTTAATGTAAAACTTAATGGTCTTTATTTTCATTACTCCCATGACATTTTATTATTATAACCTCTAAAATAAGTTATAGTCATGTTCATGATGGTATTATGTATTGTAGTCCTATAAATAGAGATATTGTAATACTTTGTTGAAATGAGCACCTTAGCATTTTAAGTTTTCATGTTTTCAGTACTTATTATATTGATGTTTTGATTTGACTTATAAAAATAAGATGAAGGCTATTGAATGGTGATTGTGCTTTGTGGATATTGACTAGAGCCCAAAAGATTGTATATTGATTTCATATATTTTTAAATGTTTTAATGATTAAGTCGTACAAATGATGTTGTATTATTTATCTATTTATTTATTATTTATTTTAGTTTTCTCATGATTTCTCTTTATTTTGTATTTTATATAAAGTTTTGATTGTCATAAATTTATAATTTATGTTGGTTCGAAATAGTAACTTATGACTTTGTTGGACATATATATCTTTTTTCTTCTCCTTCTTTTGGTCTTTTACTTCCACAAAAATGTCTATATATAATATTTTTTTCATGAATTTTCACTTACAAATCCTTTCACTATAGGTTTTAAACAACACTAAAATCTAAACAATAATGTCTCAAGTCTCTTGAAATTTTCATCTTTACTATAATCTTTGGCTAATAATTCTATTTATTTTCTTATATATTTTTTTTCACAATTTTTCTAATTTTTATTGTAGAATAATAAATATATCAATTAACCGTTCTTTCATAGTCTTGAAAAACAAACTTAATGGTAGTTATTTTCATTACTCTCATATTTTTTATTATCATAACCTCTAAAATAATTAATAGTCATATTCATGACATTATTTGTTATTCATATTATAGTCCAATAAATAGAAGCATTGTAAGACTTTGGAGAAATGATTTATTATCCTTTTAAATTGTTATGTTTTCAGTACTTATTTTATTCATTCTCTAGTTTGATTTGAAGAATAAAATGAAGGCTATTGAATGGTGATTGGCTTGTGGGAATGGATGTTGTGTTTATTGATTTCGTATTTTTTCTTTTTATTTTATAATGATTAAGATTGTAAAAATAATATTGCATTTTATTTGCAGTTCTCTTTATGATTTTTCTTTGTTTTGTATTTTATATAAATTTTTATTATCGTAAGTTTGTATTTTCTTTTGGTTCAAAAAAGTAACATATGACTTTGTTAGAGGTCATCTAACTGCTAACCAAACGTTTTTCTCTATAAAATCAATTATATGTGGATAAATATATGTTTACATCTTATTGTCCTTCATAACCGCGTGAAACACAGACAAATTCACTAGTGTATAAATAAACTCAAATGGAAAATGACATTGCCATGAATAGTTTTTTAGATATTTGTATATGAAATTGATATGATAGAGTTTTCATAACACTATGTTCTTGAGACAACTTTGTTCATTTTTTGTCATTACTCTTACACTTTTTATCCTTCTTCTTTTTAAAAAATATATAAATAATATTAGTGCAAATATCAATTGAGGGTGGAAAATATTAGTAAATCTGAAGATGAATGATATATAATTTCATTTTAAAGATTATTTTGGCTATTTTTTTTTGTGTTGTTAGTTGTTACCTTTCTCAAATAGTATCATAATACTTTTTTCTATGTTATTGATTATTAATACCTTTCTTAAATAATAATTATAATATTTTTTCTATGTTATTAGTTATGTATTAAAAATTATTTGCAAAATCATTAAAAGTTTTACTTTTGCTTATTTTCTTAGTAATAAAGATGCACGTCCCGTAGATTCATGGGACTTACATCCCCGTGTCTCGAGGGTTATGTCTCACCACGTGCAACATAAAATGCCTCGCTTCATGCCTTGCATTTTAAAACACTGAAGAAGTATTTACGAGGAGAATAATTATGAACGATCTAGGTTTTCAATTTTGAGTTACAGATGATTGATTTTTTCTTAGATTTCCGATTGGACACCCATACCATTGCAAAACAAAAGGCCCATTAGCTCAGTTGGTTAGAGCGTCGTGCTAATAACGTGAAGGTCGCAAGTTCGAGACCTGCATGGGCCAAAACATTTCTCTATTCTTTCTCGGATTGTTTTATTTTTATTACTGTATGTATCAAACTTTCTCATCACCTACCGTCCTACATATACCAAGCCAAATAAAGTTAGCAAAAAAAATATTTATCATGGTGTGAATAAATTTTGATTCATATTATATGATATTTATAATTTTTACAAATTAAAAATAGTGTTAAAAAGGCAGGGGCGTGAGACGAGATATTTTACTTAGCACAGGACAAGACGCAAGTCTTGAGACATGGGGCGTAAGTCCCAGGAATCTCTAAAATTTTAAATTACAATATAGTAAAATAATATTATAACACAAAATTATAAAAATATATTAGGAATCTTCAAAAATTTAAAATACAGTATAGTAAAATAATGTTATTATAACACATAATTCTAAAAACACATTAATGGTTTAACATAATTACATACATGAGAGAAGAAGTTCAAAATAGTCCCTTATCTTTGAGTTAAGACTGAAAGTCATCCTTGAGTTTTCACATGAAGAATTAATGGTTCCTCATGTTTGCAATATTAGTAATATTTTGATCCTCTCTCAAACTTTTGCCTATTTTTTAACATTGACTTTATCTACAATTTATATATGAAATGTTTAATCGTCTTTTTATATATTTAATAGAAATAATAACTCTATGCGAGAGAAGGTGAGAAGAGGAATACCTTGTTTTGTTTAGTAGAAATGTTATTGCAACTAAAATCGAGAGGTTAATCACGTCAATCACCTTGTTCTATTCGGTAGAAATTTTATTACATCTCAGATGCCAAGGTGTTCTTAGTTTTTCTTCAATAATATTTCTACCGAATAGAACACGGTGTTCTTCTTCTCACCTTCTTTACATGGTGTTATTATTTCTAATAAATATATAAAAAGACGATTGAATATTCCATACATAAAATTATGCACAAAATCAATGTTAAAAAATAGGCAAAAATTTGCGGGAGGACCAATAGTGCACCAATATTGCAAACCTGATGAACTATTAGTGCTCTATATTAAAACTCAAGGATGACTTTAAGTCTTAACCTAAAGATAAGAGACTATTTTTGTCCTTTTCTCCAAACATGATTAAGGAAATTCATAAAAAATAAACGTCTATCATGATTTTACTGGTATAAATAATGTAATGATAAAATATATTATGAGATGCAAATCAACTCCAATATCTTAACTTTCTAATACTAAAAGAATCATTATTTCTAAAAATATATTACTATCATACTATACAATTTACCCCCCTAAAATATAATAATCAATAAAACTTATCAGTTTTATAATAAAAACATCACACCATCATGAAATAAAATAAAATTACTTTCAAATAGCTAAATATTAAAATATGATAATTTTGACACATATGACAAAAACATGAAGACTAATGATAAGTGAAGAAATCAAATTTCGATGAGCAGAAAATATTAAGTAATATATTATCACCCTCGCAGTGTTACCGGATTGTCAATATGCGATACTACAACTTGTTATTTGAGCTACTTTCAATTTTCTTATTTTTATAGATGAAAAAACTATTACATATCATTCATTAATTAAAGAATTATGAGGGGCAACAATGTTAACTACTGAATATAACCGGGGGCAGATCTATAGGTAGCGGTGGGGGTGCCACAACACCCAGTGACCTCAGAGGAAATTTTGTTTATATACGTATATGCATATAAGATATATTATAAATAGTAAACTTGCCACCCATAGAACAAATTGATGGTATGGTGCCACTGGTGGCGAGTAGTGTTTTCCCCCCAGATACTTGTCACGACCTGAGCACACACCCTGGACGCGGCCGTCACTCGAGAACCATTGTTGGTCCACAAGAGAGTCCTCATCCTGGCTGACTACAAGCGGACGACTAACTCAAGCATACAAAGCTTAAAACGGAATAAAATTCATGAGACTGAAATACAAAGCTTTAACTCAAATGAAAAACTCTGAATAAAATAATATATTCAACTTGCTAAAAATAGGCAACTCAGTTTTTAAAACATTTAACAAAATAAATGAACAAACTTTTAAAACTCTACTATCTATCTATGAAGCCTCTAACTGATAAAGATGGAAGTCGGGACAAGACCCACGACATCCTAACAACTGATATAGCTGAAAGTACAAGTGGAACCCTCTGGAAGCAATGAGGCCCACCATAGCTAACTCGAACTCCATGTGGTATCAACAAAGCTCCTGTTGATGACCCTGAATACCTGTATCTGCATACTTACCTCTTTTCAAACTTACTTAACTCAAGGAATACTCAAGGATACTCAAAACTACTCAAACTAACTCAATGCAGAAGTACTCAAGGATAAGATACTCAAATTAGCAATAAGGTTCTCAACTCAGTGAAACTCAACAATAATGTACTCGACACAATGAAGCACATATCAACTTAAGATACTCAACTCGAAGGTACTCAACCAAAGATACTAAACTCGAAATACTCAACTCATGATACTCAAGGACAAAACAATAGTAAAAGATGCAATATATAAGGAAAGCTGTAAAATTGTAGATAACAACTTAATGTATTGAAAAATACAATAATACTCAGTGTGTATATAAAAATACAATATAACTCTGTGGGAGTTTCTCTAACCGACAACCATGACCATGAACTATGTGATGATACAACGTTTTGTCCATGCTGCCAGAACTGTCCTATACTTTGCCAAGGTATAAGACCTCTCAACTAAGTGGATCCACTAGTATGTGCTAAAATGCACTAAGGAATCATCTAAAAAGTATGACCCTTTCTACCTACGTTTATGGAGACTTGAGTTATCTGAACTCCTCCCCATATCGATGCTCAATACTACTCCCAAAATATACTCAGCTCTTATGTTTTAAAAACATAACTCTTTTTGTGGTTTGAGATTATTACTCAAAATCTTTCTCTAAAAAGAGATGTTGCTCAACTGCTCAGAACCTTTTTGGAAATCTCAGCTTCCTCCTCTTTTAAATGTGAAAACATTTACTCTTGGGAATACTTAGTTCACATATATCATTTTAAGGAAAATGAACTCGATTCTACTTTTTTTCAACTCAAGTGCTAAAGTCTTAAAACAAGTTTAGAAAAAGTTGTAAAAGACTTCTCAAAATAGGGTTCATGCCGAATGATGGACGTGAACGACTCAATTCAAGGTTTTCAATAACCATACAAAGAATTGGATAGTTGGAACTCAAGAACTTCAATGATACTACTCATTTCAAGAATGCTTAACTCATAAGGTTCATGCAGAATTATGGGCATGAACAACTCAACTCAAGGACTCAATGGTACTACTTTTCTCAAGTTTTCTCGACTCATATGGTTCATGCGGAATTATGGGCATGAACTACTCAACTTAAGGGCTTCATGGGTAATATGTAATAGTTCCATGATTAGACATATAATCTCAGAAGTGTTAGGAACTCAACATTCAAGACTTATAACTTGAATATACTACTCCTTTCAAAGAAACTGAATTTATGGGGTTCATGCGGAATTTATGGGCATGAACGACTCGACTCGAGGGTCTACATAATAATATGGAACTCATGTATCCGACTCTTCTCATTCTTTATACTTATTTCCTCAAAACTTAGCTCAATCGATAGTTGATCTCAAAGGATTCACACTTGAACTCTAAGACTTTTTTGAACACTACTCTTAACTCTCTCTTGAATGTGAATTATGAATCCAAGAGTTATGGTTCATGATATAAAGGATATTGTGATGATAAAGTAGACTCACGAATACATCCTCCTCATTCTCATACTCACTTGCTCGAGTCTTGAAATAAGTTACTAGAAGTTGTAGAAGACTCCACGAAAGGACTCAAAGGGACTTTCTTAGAATGTTCGAAAGAATTCTCAAAAACTTAACTCTTAACTCTACGTTAAATTTGAATTATGAATTCAAGGTTATTATCATGTTATGAATGATTTCTAGGTGTTTAGAAGTAGCTTAGAGTGTTTAGGATCAAAGAGGAGTAAAGGTACCCTTCGAAGAAACTTAAACGGAGCAACTGAATGCAAATTGGACGGGGAAGGCGACCTGGCGCACTGAGTGGCGCGGGACGCCAGCTTCTAAACTTCAAATCATACTTTGGGGCGCACTAGCTGGCGCAACGCACCAGGCCCCAACCCAGAAAACCCGACGAATTTCTTTGCTCGTTTTCTCACCCTAACTCGCCTAGAATCGAACGATTTCTTCCCCAATCACTTGAATTCGATTATTTAACATAAGTACACTCTAATCTAGTCAATACAACCATCAAAACATTCACTTCCATCTCAAGAAATCATCAAAACCCCAACACAACAAGATTTAGGTTGAACTTCAAGAACACTTCTCAAGAACTCATCAAGAACTCTAACATTTCAACTTCAAGAATGAAATTTTGTTGAAAGTAACATGATTGGCATGTGGGTGAACAAACCCAACTCTATGGAAGCTTACATACCTCGTAGGGATTAAATCCATGGCTAAATTCTGCTACAAAACGCAAGACTCTCGATGAACTCTTTGATTCTCTCCTCTTTTCACCTTTTTTCTCTTCTTTTCTCTTCTTGAACTCTCAACTAAAACCCTAGGCGTATATTAGGATTATAAAACTGAACCCAATAGGATTAGACCCTTGAAACCTTACTAAAAATGTATTAAATCTAATTTGGTAAGGAAAAGACCAAAATACCCCTTACTATTTTCGGGTAACTTTCCTTAACTAGACAGCCTGACTTCAAAAGGGAATATCTCACTCATCCGATCTTGAAACTTAGCAAACTCAATGGCGTTGGAAGGACAATTCAAAGACCTTTCATTTTACATCTCATGGCACACCTAAATCATCTTGTACTGAGAGTTATGGTCCTTTGAAGTTGACCTAAATCTTAGAAGAACTTAGGAAGGACTTGAATGAACTCTCTTTAGTTCTTATTGAAACTTAATGTGCTACATCTAGTAACCTTAGCAGTTAAGAAATTTTAAATTCTTCAGTAAAATTCTACTCACAACAAAGGATGGTTCAAATCTTAGTTCAAAGTTTTTCTGGGGTGTTACAATATCTTCTCCTTGGGGTCATTCGTCCTCGAATGGCGGCTGGACTGGATATGGAATGGGGTTACTCTTACTAAGGTCTGAGTCTAATGGTATGCTCTTATTTTATTCAAGTTTAACCCAAATCCTTAGGTTCAGGTTCTATACCTCTCTATAGGGAATCTAATCCCAAAACTATTACTTTTTACCACCATATCGGGCGCATATCAAGAACCACCTAATGTTTAACAACACCACATTCAAGCTTAGTACTCTAACAACTCCATGGACTCCTACTAACCAGCTCCTTAAGAAATTCTCAACACTTGACTTGATTTCTCATCTTATCATCTCCCCATTAGGTCTAAAGCTAGCACTTGAAAACTATGGACCTATTCCACATTGACAACTCAATTATGTTATCTAGGCACACATGAAAAATTACAACATAATTGAAACCTCATCTGGTAACATACCATCTCGGCACACCTCTTAATGCTCTTGTTACTCTTGTGACTTAGCCACACTTCTCTGCCCTTATCTAAACGTTAGGGTCTCTCACTTGTACCACCATATTTATTACAGCTTATCACCTCAATTCCTCACCTACTCTATGTTAAGTTTTCTAGATCAAATCTCAAGACTAACACCATCACCCTCAAGTTGCCATTCGTTTGATCATGACACTCGTCTCAAATTCAAGCTTAATATTTATGAGTAAACCCGAATATCAATATGATTGCTCGCTTACTATACTAACTTACAACTACTGGATACAATTTCAGAAACACTCGCCCACTAGGACCTTATGACAAATAGTCAATCCTCACCTCTTAGTATTCATACTTACAATTTACCATCACATTGCCCTTCACAACTTGAGTACTATTTGTAACGACCCTAAAAATGAACTAGTGAAACTAGAGCCTCACATGTGAGTTTGGAGTTGAGAACTTGATGAAATGATGAGAAATGACCGTGACGTCCGGAAACTAGTCATTTGAACTAGTGAGCTGTAAGGGTCAACTTTAAATGGTCATATCTTTTAGCTCAAAATGAATTAGGTGGACCTTTACCTATCCAATTAAAGGTCTTTGAGTCCTCTTTCCAACGCCACTGAGTTTGCCCAATTCCGACCTTGGAGTAAAAAGTTATGCCCGAAATATTAAAGCACTGTCAGGCTGAAAAAAAAGGGCGAACTAAGACGGGAAGGGGTAGAATTTTTAAGTTAAGACTTTATGGGTCCTTAGTCCTTTTCCAAAATTGACCCTATGTTATTTTATTCTTTTCCTAGCAACTATAAGACCTTTTTATGACTTAATTCCTTTTATTTAAGTCACTCCTCTTAGAATTAAAAAGAAACTCATCTCCTTTCATATATTTCTCTCTAACTCAAGGAAGAAGAGGAGTTGGAGCTAGGATTGAAGATTTCGAGTGCTTCTTCTTCAATTTTCGTGGATTTTCAACTTAGAGGTATGGGGATCCTTATCCTTGATTATTCTTTATTTCAAGGAACCCAATCAAAAGGTTTTCAAGGTTTTTCAAATATACACAAAAACCTATTTCGATTTTAGCATGGGTTCTTGCATAAAAAGGTTTTAAATGATGATTTATATGATTATTAATGATTATTAATGGTTTTTAGAAAGAAATTTCCATGAACCCATGTTTTCTCAAATTCTCTAAATTTGGCCTAAAGTGGGTGTATTGATTTTGTGTAATTGATGGACGATTATTGTGTAGATTGTTGTGGACTGTTCATATATGTATTTATCTATGTGGAATTGTTAAGAATTGTTAGTGAATTGAAGGATGTGAGATGTTAGCCTTGAATGGACAAAATTGTGAATTGGTCTTCATGTTGATTATTGGCTTATGCTTAGCTTAGCTTGTATAGTTGAATGTTGTTATTATCATTGTTATTGTATTGTTAATTGTTGGAATATGAGGATGATGAAGATAGCCATGGAAAGAGGGTAAGTTGATCAAACTTGATAAATATTGTATAATTGGCATGGAATTGAGTATTGTGGCTTATGGCCTTTGAAAAGGGTGGTAAGATGGCTTGATCTCTTAGTATTAATATAATTGTTATTGGTTGGTTTGATCCACCTTTGGTGGAGGTGGTTATTTGTTGTATTATTGTGAATTGAGGCCATGAAGGGCATTATGTGAATGTTATTATATTGTTGTATTATTATACACATATGAGGCTATATGTAAAGTCCTATATGAAG
>NC_064284.1:56892695-56929578 GCF_019186545.1 Solanum stenotomum | reverse complement strand
TTAATTGTGCTAACCCCTTTCTTTCCCTTTTTGGACTAAAGTGTAGGGATTTGGAGATGATGACATGTCATGGCTATTTGATAGGTTTCTAAGTGTTGAAGATGAAGACTTGGTGAGTCCTCATATATTCGAGGACAATACCCCATATGTTCTTTTATGTCTTTTTAGTATTGTTTAAGTTGTGTATGGGATTGGTCCCGAATTTGTACTCTAAAGTATTAGATGGTTTTGAGACATCATGTATAAAGTCTAGAAAGTCTTCCGCTTGCTATAGTTTCTTTTTTATGAAATGTTTTCTTGGTAAAGAAAGTTTTTAATTCCTTATGGTTTTAGTGTCTATGTGATGAATGAATTGCTAAGAGGCTTGTATTAGACCTCTTCGAGGTCGAGTACGCCGGTTACGACTAGGGGGTGATCCCGGGTCGTGACACTATTCACTCATTCACTATACATCGATGCCTAATTAGTTCTATAACACTTTGAATATCATGGGCACTCCCTCAAAATCATAAGCCTAGCTTAGATTTATCACCTCATGAATACTTATGCTCTTCTATTCAACACTTATACCTGGTCATTTCCTACACAATGACACTTCTTCACCAACTCCTTTCTAGCTACAACACACTCTATCCTATGATGGAATCTTCACAACTCATCACTTGTTAGTCTACCCATAAGGGAAAACTCTTCATTAGTAACTTACTGGGTGCATGGCTATAATAACATAGCTTGCCTCATCACTATCTCCATTTCTAGGATTACTAAACCTATGCATACTTTCCTCTAACTCTGGGCTCTTTCACTACTACTGCTCATGAACTCGTAACTCATGCTACCTTTTCGGGTGAAAATCTTACCCAAGTTCTAAACATACTTCTTAAAAAGGGTCTCAGCTGAAACAGGACTTAGAGAAGAGAGTACAACTCGCTTTTAGCTCAAACGCACTGTAGCGACCCTTTTTAAAGAGACCTAACTTATACTTGCGACATTCAAAAGCGATTAACGAGGGCATACTGATTATAATCTAGTAGAGGGATTAGATTCATAATGACCTCCAAAAAGTAATTTAAGCAAATAACCGACGAGCTTTTCATGTATATATATTATCCTCACACTCAAGGATGAAGTAACAAGAATATTACAAGTTTTCAAGTACCGAAATCAGCCTGCTCATACTTCACACAAACATTCGAAACAAATAGTAAATTTAGTATATTACAAGACTTGGGTTTACACACCCCAAAAAGATAAAAACGTATAACGATACTTATATTACAACCAATGGTGACATGACCAAATCAGCCCTCAAATTCTCATGTAAATATACAAAACATAGATCATGTACAAGTCCCAAGGTTTCTACAAAATATATATGCCTATATGCAAATGTGATCTTCCTTAAAGCTTTCAAAATCTCCATCTTCAATAGCCAACTTCAAGCATCCTCTCGAACATTCCCTACGATAGAAACAACTATCGCTAAGCATATAGCTTAATTGTGTAAAAACTATAGGTTCGGAGCCCTCAAATTCGCCAAGTTATCATTCTCAAATAAAGGGCAGCATAATTGAACATAATAAATAAATCAAGTAAACAATATATAAAGAGTATCAAGTTCGATATTTAAAGATCCAAATGTCAAGAACGCTCATAGCACAGTTTTCCAAGAGTTTAACAACAAGGCTCGCCCAATATATACATCATGTCATCACACTAAGCACAAACAGGTATCAAGAAGGGTCAAAATCCAATAATCAAGAGAACCTAGAACCATATTAAAAATGGTTTTCTAGTTCGTACTTAAAATGGACAACTTTCATTCTTAAGACGGACTAAAAATCCAGAGTCAAGATGGTAAATGATCCGAATCAAGAGGCATGCCAAGAGTGACAAAGTCACAGCCACAAGAAGGACAAGGTCCCAACAAGAGTGCCAAGTGATCAAACAATCCGTACAAGTGGGCGAGTTACACAAGCGTCTTTAACGTCTTAAAGGATACCAACACGGCAATGCAAAGTGACAAGAGGTAGCCAAGGTACCAAAGTAAACTTTCAGATATACCAGCAGGTAAAAAGAGTACAAGTATAAGTTTATAAACAAACCTCAGTTCTTTAGCACAAAAATAGTCCAACACGACTTCACGAGTTCAAATCGTAGACCAACCAGCGTATCAAAATCTTCAACTCGTATAAGAGGATATACAACCTTAAAAAATGAACTCAATAACTTATTTACTTTCTAGTAGCTCAATAATGATGGCGTAACACATGGTTATCGTCATAAGTAAGACTACCATGTACAAATACGACTATATTCCCAAAATAGATATTCTGCCCAATAAACGCACTTCATGTCGCAACTTAGATTTGAAACAGAAAACGGCCAAAATGGAATTTATATCCTTCATAAAAGATGTAGGTACATATCTTAAGCTTGCAAATAATCAAGAATCACCGTAAAATATGCTTTCTACAAAAAGATATAATCAAAACACTAATAGTTGAACGTACAGGATTTCTAATTCCAGAATCTGGACAGAACTTGACATATGTTGCGTCCCTTATTTCGTATCCATAACAGTTAAATTAGAATTTTACATAAACACAAGAAGATTTCACTGTAAACTAAGTTCTTTTGAATGAGATATGCATAAAATACCAAACACTACCCAGCTCAAAAGCAGATTTCGTCACTTACCAAAAGGAAGTGTGTGTGTGTCGGATTTCAGCCAAAAGGACTTAGTTTTTATCTTGATTTTGAAGAACAACTGTTTAGCTAATGTTATAATGTTTTTAGACTTGAGGGAAAACGAATTCAATCAAAGGAGGTGTAAAGATATATAGCTACAAAAGTTATCCTTGTCATATGGGCAGATGTCACCAAAAGAGGTTGCCCAAACAAATAGATGGCTGCCCAAAAAGCATACATATATAACTATATTTATGTACTTTATACTAAGGCTGGCAAATGGACAGGATTTTGGCCGGTCCGGTCTGGTTCCCGTTCCCGTACTGGTAAGCCCGGTATCGGTTGAACCGGTAAGGAACCGATCTTACGGGTACCGGAATCGGTACCGAACGGAACCCGATTTTTATCCAGTTGATCCGGTTTGGTAAGAACCGGTTCCGGTCTGGTTCTTGCCCGGTTGATCCGATTCAACGGTCATTTTAATTTTTTTCATTTTTTTTAAAGTTGAACGTTAATATTTAGTCGTTTGGCCCTTTTAGCCGTTAGGCTGGGGGCCAAAACGGCTCAAAACAGCCCCCACCCCTCTCTAACCCCTTAACACTATAAATATACTCATATTCTTTTATTTAAATCACAAATTATTTCATTAACATCTTACAAAATCTCTCAATTTTCAATCTCTCATAAATTCATAATTATTATTTTGTGATATTGACTTGGAGTTCGAATTTTGGAGATTTATTTGAAATAAATCGGAAGGTTCAATTGACATCTCTCAATTTCGGCTTTGGTTATACATATACTTTTACGTAGACGTTCGGTACATTCGTTTCAACTTTAATTTTTTATTTTTTTATTAATTAAGTTATTTTTTTTGTTATATTATCTTGCTTGTTTTTCATAATATTAATTATTTTAAATTTGAACATGAATTTGAAAAGAAATAGTGGTAAAAGACCAATGTCGAAAAGAAAAAATAATAAGGGAGGAGGAAGTAGTTCTAATTCTAAAAATTTACCACCTCCTAGATTTAGAATTAATACTAATGATTATACTCATGTTGATGAAACTTCTTTTACACGAGACTCACGACCTATTGAATTTAATTCCGAAAATGAAGTAGATCATGAGACTTTAAATAAATGTTTTACTAATTTTGAGGAAGAATTAGATGAGGAAATAGAAATAAGTGAGGAAGATGATGAGACCCGTACCCCTACTAGTCCGTCTATCGAATTACCGGAACAAGATGAAGTCCCCTCTTTACCTACTTTTTCAAAGATCGTTGTATGCGTTAAAAGATCTTTAGTATGCAAATTTTTGGTACAAAATGAGAAAAAAACTATTGTTACTTGCACGAAATGTAAATTGATCATGAAACATATAACTACGGGTACACAAGGGGGAACAGGACGACTAAGAACACATTTGAGAAAATGTATTAAAGAATTTGCTCGCCTAGATGATATAGAAAGGGCAAATAGAAATGGAATACTCATACCTGAAAATTCTATGGGAGTTGGAGGTTCTAATATGGTTCAAAGTGTATTAAATATGACTAACCTGGCTAGCCGAAGCACACACCACACATATAGTAAAGAAAAAGATCGTAGAGAATTAGCTAAAATGGTTGTTGTTTGTGGTTTGCCTTTTTCATTTCCTTCCCGTCATGATTTTGTTCATTATATTCGGGAATTGTATAACCCAAATTATGAAGGTATTCCAAGAAGTATAATTAAAAGTGATCTTTTTAAATATCAAAAAGAATATTGTCATTTTCTTCGTTGTTTATTTGTTTATTATGATGGTAGATTATATATTACTTCTGATATGGGACGTAGTCCTAATGGTAATGATTATTTTACAATTATTGTCCATTGAATTGACCATGAATGGAACATGCAAGAATGAATATTAGGGTATAAATATGTTGAAGAAACTGAAACCGGTTCTTATATAGCAATAAAAATAAGCTCTATTTTACAATTTTATGGAATATGTGATAAAATAATGAGTGTCAGTTTAAATAATGTTTCTAATAATTTAAAAGCAATTGATTATTTAAAATGTAGACTTTGTCCAATTGATAATGATTCTTTTCATATTACGTGTGCCGCACATGTGTATAATTTAATAGGAAAAGATGGTATTTCTCAATTTGGAATTTCTTGTGAAAAAATTAGAGTTGCTTGTAATTGGATTTTTAAAGTTAAAATAAAAGCTAGAATTACATAATTTAAAAATCGTTGTAAAGAATGTGGACTTTCATATAGAAAAGTTCCAAAAGAAGTATGCACTAGATGAAATTCTTTATTTGAAATGCTTGAAGTTGCTTATATTTATCAAGAGCCGGAACAATTAGTTTTTAATGCTCATAATGCGGACCCGAATTTAAGAATTGGCTATGAAGATTGGGAAAACACAAAAGAGTTTATTGAATTTTTAAGTGTTTTTTATAAAGCAACAAATGCTGCTTCTGGTCAATAGTATCCAACTATTTCTACTATTTTAGTAAATATTTGTGCTATTTCATCTGAATTTGCAAAATATAGAGGAAAATATCAATTTAAAGATTCACTTGCTTTTATGATTGAAACATTCAAAAAATATTTTTTCCCTATTCCTCAAATCTATTTAACTGCTACTACTTTCAACCCAAATTATAAATTAAAAGGTGTAGAAAGAATGGTTGAAAAGATTAATGCAAATTTAGAAATTAATGATTATGAAACTCCTAGTGTTGAAGATTGTAAAAGTAGCATATATACAAAAGCTAGAGAGTTATATAATACATATAAAGCTATGGAAAAATATTCCATTAGTTGAACCTCCATCTTGTAGGCCTAGAAGTGATGATACGGATGATTGGATGGATGATTATCTTGAACTTGAATCTTCTACTAATAATGATTATGATTTATATTCCAATCAGGAATGGGAAAAGATTAGGAATGAAGAAGGACAACTTCAAGCTCAAATATTAGTATGGTGGAAGAATCGTGAAAATCAATTTCCGACCCTTGCTAGGGTTGTTCGAGATGTGCTAGCGATTCAAGCATCATCGGTCGCTTCGGAGCAAGCCTTTAGTGCGGCGAGATTTATGATTGGAGATCATCGATATTCATTAGCAAAGGATAGTTTGAAAATATCAGTGTTGTTTCGAGATTAGGTCAATGCCGAAAGAAGAATTACCGGACTACCACAATTAAATAGCCAAATAGAAGACGAAATAGATGAAATATTTGGTGATAATAGTGATGATGACATGGAAGCAATGGAAGAAGAACGACAAATATATGTTCCAAAAAATGTTTCTTTGGAAATGATACAAAAGTTACGAAAAGATTTTAAAAAAAGTTTCAATTGTTAGTACCATAATTAATATTCAATACCTAGATTATGTACTCTTTGTCTCTTTCTAATATTTGTATTGTACAATTTATTTATTTGAATAAATATACGGCTATTCGCCTTGATTTTCTTTTAAAATAGTCTCTTATATTTAATCCAAGTCATTGTAGAAATTTAATTTTTTAACTATTTTAATATTAGTTTAAACTTTAATATAAAATTGAATTTTAAGGTTTAAACTTTAAATTCAATATAAACTTTAAACTTTAAAGTTTAAATTCAATATAAATTTTAAAATTTAAAGTCAATTTTAAACTATAAAGTTTAAAGTTTAAACTTAAATTCAATTGAAACTTTAATGTTTAAAGTTTTAAATTGAAGTTTTTTAATAATATAATATTATATAATAATTAAAGTTAATAAAAAAAATAAAAAATTGCCGGTACACAATGATCCGGTAAGAACCGGTTCTAATCCGGTCCAAACCGGTTCCGATCCGGTCCAAACCGGTTCCGATCCGGTAAATAAGGGACCGGATGGAACCTTTGGTAATTTCCCGTAAAACCGGTTCCGGTAAATAAATCCGTTAACAAGGACCGGTTTTGGTAAAATCTGTCTTGTTGATCCGGTCCTGTCCAATTGTCAACCTTAGTTTATACCCACACTTCCAATGTATAAGTAAGTATAATTAGATAATTACGCAAATACCCCCATACAATACCTTAATTTACGATAACAATTTATGCTAAGTAAGTTTGCAAATCACAACATTTCAAGTTCCAAAAATGAGAATAAAACATATTCTAGTAATTACGAGATGATGTAACGACATGCGACTATTTGTTTAAGCATTTAGGGGTGTTACACACACGATTCATATGAATAATATTGGTGCATTCCTCTGAAACTGAACACTTACTCACTCATGGGCTTCTCTCAAGCCCCTTGGAGTCTCATGACTTTCTCAAGACTCTTGCTAAGAATAACTCATCCATAAAGGACTAACTTTTCTATTCAACCAGCTCTAGTATGATGGGCAGTCGACTGAATCTAAGAAATGCACGAGTATGAACTAATATCTATGACATAGCTCTATTGAACAATTAAAAGTATGAAAGAAGGGAAACTTTTCTTAAATGTCCGTAGTCCCTTTTTTATAAAAGTGGGGCCCTCACAACCATAAACAAGGTCCTACTTGACACGGCTCCATAGACACCTAGGACACTTGAACTCTGTGCTCTGACACCAAGTTTTTCACGACTCGAGCCTACACCCTAGACGTGGCCAACACTCGAGAACCATTGTTGGTCTCCAAGTGAACCCTCATCCTGGCTGACTACAAGTGGAAGACTAACTCAAGCATACAAAGCTTAAAATGGAATAAAATTCATGAAACTAAAATACAAAGCTTTAACTCAAATTAAAAAAACTATCAATAAAATAATATCTTCAACTAGCCAAAAATAGGTAACACAGTCTTTAAAACATTTAACAAAATAAATGAACTGACTTTTGAAACTCTACTGTCTATCTATGAAGCCTCCAATTGACAAAGATGAAAGTCAGGACAAGACCCGCGATATCCTGACAACTGATATAAGTGAGAGTACAAGTGGAACCCTCTGGAAGCAAGGAAGCTCACCATAACTAACTCGAACTCCATGCGGTATCAACAAAGTTCCTGTTGATGACCCTGAATACCTGTATCTGCATCATGAAATGGTGCGGGCCAAATGGGTCAGTACGTGAAATGTACGAGCATGTAAGGGGAAATCTAAAGCATAAACATAAGCTTGAACTTTGATAAAAAGGAAACATACTTACCTCTTTTTAAACTTACTTAACTCAAGAAATACTCAAGGATACTCAAAACTACTCAAACTTACTCAACTCAGTAGTACTCAAGGATAAGATACTCAACTCAGTAATAAAGTTCTCAACTTAGTGAAACTCAACAATAAGGAACTTGACATAATGAAGCACATATCAACTCAAGATACTCAACTTAAGATACTCAACTCGAAATATTCAACTCATGATACTCAAGGATAAAGCAATAGTAAAAGATGTAATATATATGGAAAGTTGTAAAATTGTAGATAGCAACTCAATGTATTGAAAAATACAATAATACTCAGTGTGTATATAAAAATAAAATATAACTCTGTGGGAGTTTCTCTAACCAATAACCATCACTATGAGCAATGTGATGATACAACATCTCACCCACGCTGCCATAACTATCATATACTTTCCCAAAGTATAAGAACTCTCAACTAAGTGGATCCACTAGTCTGTGCTAAAAAGCACTAAGGAATCATCTAAAAAGTATGACCCTTTCTACCCACACCGGCTACATGGTTTATGGAGACTTGAGTTATCTGAACTCGTCCCCATATCGGTGCTCAATACTACTCCCAAAATATACTCAGCTCATATGTTTTAAAAACATAACTCTTTATATGGTATGAGATTATTACTCAAAATCTTTCTCTAAAAAGAGATGTTACTCAACTGCTCAAAACTCTTTTGGAAATCTCAATTTCCTTCTCTTTTAAATGTGAAAATATTTACTCTTGGGAATACTTAGTTCTCATATATCATTTTAAGGAAAATGAACTCGACTCTATCCTTTCTCAACTCAAGTGCTCAAGTCTTAAAACAAGTTTAGAAAAAGTTGTAAAAGACTTCTCAAAATAGGGTTCATGTCGACTGATGGACGTGAACGACTCAATTCTAGGTTTTTCAATAACCATACAAAGAACTCAATACTCGGAACTCAACAACTTAAATGATACTACTCATTTCAAGAATGCTTAATTCATAAGGTTCATGCAGAATTATGGGCATGAACAACTCAACTCAAGGACTCAATGATACTCCTCATCTCAAGATTTCTCGACTCATATGGTTCTTGCGGAATTATGGGCATGAATTACTCAACTTAAGGGCTTCATGGGTAACATGTAATAGTTCCATGATTAGGAATATAATCTTAGAAAGGTTAGAAACTCAATACTCAAGACTTAGAACTTGTATATACTACTCCTCTCAAAGATACTCAACTTATGGGGTTCATACAAAATTTATGGGCATGAACGACATGACTCAAGGGTCTACACAACAATATGGAACTCAAGTATCCGACTCTTCTCATTCTTTATACTTACTTCCTCAAAACTTAGCTCAAATCGATAGTTGATCTGAAAGGATTCACAATTGAACTCAAAGACTTTCTTGAACTCTACTCTTAACTCTCTCTTGAATGTGTATTATGAATCCAAGAGTTATGATTCATGATATGAAGGATATCGTGATGATAAAGTAGACTCGTGAATACATTCTCCTCATTCTCATACTCACTTGCTCGAGTCTTGAAACAAGTTACTAGAAGTTGTAGAAAACTTCACAAAAGGATTCAAAGGGACTTTCTTAGAATGTTCGAAAGAATTCTCAAAAACATAACTCTTAACTCTACCTTGAATTTGAATTATGAATTCAAGGTTATGATCAGGTTGTGAATGATTTCTAGGTGTTTAGAAGTAGCTTAGAATGTTTAGGATCAAAGCGGAGTAAAGGTACCCTTCGAATGAACTCAAACGGAGCAACTGACTGCAAACTGGACGGGACAGGTGACCCTGGCGCACTAAGTGGCGCGGGACGCCAGCCCCTATACTTCAGATAATAATTTGGGGCGCACTGGCTGGTGCGATGTTCCAGGCCCCAACCCAGAAAACCCGACGAATTTCCTTGCACGTTTTCTCACCCTAACTCGCCTAGAATTGAACGGTTTCTTCCCCAATCACTTGGATTCAATTACTTAACATAAGTACTCTCTAATCTACTCAATACAACCCTCAAAACACTCACTTTAATTTCAAGAAATCATCAAAACCCCAACAAAACAAGATTTAGGATGAACTTCAAGCACACTTCTCAAGAACTCATCAACAACTCTAATATTTCGACTTCAAGAATGAAATTTTGATGAAAATAACATGATTGGCTTGTGGGTGAACAAACCCAACACTATGGAAGCTTAAATACCTCTTAGGGATTAAACCCAAGGCGAAATTTCGCAACAAAATGCAAGACTCTCGACGAACGCTTTGATCCTCTCCTTTTTTCTCTTCTTGAACTCTCAACTAAAACCCTAGGCATATATTAGGATTATAAAACTGAACCAATAGGATTAGACCCTTAAAACCTTACTAAACACAAATTAAATCTGATTTGGTAAGGAAAAGACCAAAATACCCCTTACTATTTTCGGGTAACTTTCCTTAACTGGACAGCCTGACTTTAGAAGGGCATATCTCACTCATCCGACCTCGAAACTTAGCAAACTTGGGGGCGTTAGAAAGATAATTCAAAGACCTTTCATTTTACATCTCATGACACACCTAACTCATCATGTACTAAGATTTATGGTCGTTTGAAGTTAACCTAAATCTTAGAAGAACTTAGAAAGGACTCGAATAAACTCTCTTTAGTTCTTATTGAAACTTTAAGGTGCTACATCTAGTGACCTTAACACTAAAGAAATTTTAAATTCCTAGGTAAAATCTTACTCACAACAAAAGATGGTTCGAATCTTAGTTCAAAATTTTTCTGGAGTGTTACAGTACACAGGATCGATTCCTAATGGGTACGTTTTGAATATACTACACATTTTTCTTTTGCAAATAAAATAGAATCCCCACAAGGATTCGAACCCGTAACGTTACTCCAATTAAAAAATGTCATTACCATTAGACTATGGGTACAACTTGATGAAATATTCTTTACTTCAGAATATGTTAACATGTTGTAAAACTTCTTCATTTGTATTTTGTTGAATTCTTTTTCTTTTTTATTTTAAACATAAAATATTACTCTTTCCAATTTAATTTATGCGATATACTTTCTTTTTAAGATTATTTCAAAAGAACATCACTTTTCCATTATTAGAAACAATTTTAATTTGTAATTCTCCTTTTACACTTATGAAAAAATTTATTGTCATATAAATGATTAAGATTTGTTTTCGATCTTCTCCTCAATAAATTTCTTTTCTTTTTGTTAAAAGAAATAATTATTATTTTTATTTATTTATGTTATATTTAGTACAGTAGTAGAGAATTATTATTTTTTCTAAAAATATGTACGTACATATCCAACACAAAATAAGAAAAATGTAAAAAAATATATATATATTAGGAGCAGAAGGTTAAATAGGATGGGGTAAAATTTTTATTTTTTTACAAATAAAATAATATCAATTATTTTGGGTGGATGAGTGGGTGGTTTTTTTGGGAGAGGGGGGGAGGGGGGGTGAAGTATGAATTTTTTAAAAATATTTTATAAACGATTTTTTTAAAAAAGGATCGGGGATTGTGTCACGACCCAGACCGTCGTTATTGGCACCCACACTAACCCTCCGATGGGAGAACCACTACTACAACCCAAACTAACAACTTAATCAAAACTAAGGCATTTAAAGAAACGAAGCATGTTCAAATGCTAAAAAAAAATAGGGAGTTCCCATAAACTCCGAACGAGTCTAATAAAAACAAATGCAGAATAATACCTAGAACCTGAAAATCAATGTACCAAAACATATAGTTTAACCATAAGTCTAGACAAGAAGGGGTACAACCCTAAACTAACATTCGAATAACTAACTAGAAAGTCTAAGTCCGAAATGGTGGACAAAAACAGAAAGAGAACTCATGGAAGCCCGAAAGAACTGGCTCACCCTTGAATTCGAACTATCACTGATCTTCTGAACGAGGTCTGTCAATAGCCGCCTGAAGATGCCCTATACTAAACAAAGAAAAAGCAAGTGCAGTATCAGTACGCAACCACAGTGTACTGGTAGGATCACGCGGCTATNGATATACAGTTATGTCAATTCATTGGTCCTCTCATAGAACCCAAACCCAAATTGTTAGTGTACCGGTTTGTGGTACCCGATCTAATGTTTATGCCAGAACGTGGCAACCGACCCATGTTTATGTCGAATCGTGGCAACCAATCCATGTTAGTGTGTCGGAACGCAACACCTAATCCATTCAACAAGCCATAATCACAATCACAAGTATTTTCTCATAATCATACAATCGAATCATGATTCCATGGAAAACAATTAGTCAATCATCCTCATTTATGAATAGTGTGATCAATAATGCAACATTCGCATACATACATGTATTATAATGAAGCAAAAACAAACATACATCACACAACATGATATCACAATCATCACCTACCTCGTAACAAGCTTGAATCCCCTAAGAAACTTAATTCTTCCCTTTCTGGATTCGTTCTTCTTGTTTCTGGTCTACAAACAATTAATATAACATGGGTATCAATACATAATATCTAATTACCCGGATTAAAGTCAACACTATCAACCCTAGATCAAACCCTTAATCTCCATACCTAGATTAGGGATTTTTCTACCATAATTTCCAAATCAAAACTCTCCCCCATCGATAATTACCCACTAGATTACATTCTACGGATCGAAAAATGGATTCGAGGAGTTAAAACCTTACCTTTTAGCCCTAAGAATGGTGGAAAATTGTCAAGAAAGCACCTGGGGTCGTCTCCTAGCTCTCAAAGTTGAAACTAGTAGAATAAAATGATTTTGGGGTTTAATTCTGACTTAAATCGCTACTGTCCCACCACAGCGGTCCTCAACCCGCCACAGTGGCCCCGCCCTGGCGGGAATAATTCTGCCACAACGACTTGCAAGAACCAGTGAGTTGATTTAAGAATTTCAAACTCCCATTTCCCAACACACATTCATCCCATGACACTCAGAAAATATCCATTCAAGCTAAGATCAATTTCGGGAGTTCTACTCGCCCGAATTCAATTTCATAAAGTCATATGTTTCCACAACGTCTAAGCTATCTAATAATGTGATCAAAATCATAATTAAATCATCCAATTTTTACCAGATCTCCCTAGACTTTACTGACTCCGATTTCATCCAAATTTGGACTAGGTTGGGAAATTCCAAGTTACTACGAAAAATTTTTCGGCCCAAATTTCTCCCCGTTGGCTTTCCTATAACGACGGGAACAGGTCGTTAAAATAGATACCAATTTACCCATTACTCGTCCCTGAGTGACAAACTTAGGAAAAACAGGCTAAAGAAAATATGGAGTAGTACCTGAATCGACGAACAACTGGGGATACTTGTCTCACATGTCCTTCTCATTTTTTCAAGTAGCTTCCTCAACTGGATGATGCTTCCATTGAACTTTCACGGACTTAATCTCCTTGGCCCTCAACTTACGCATATTATGATAATTGCAATCGATTCCTCCTCATATTGGAGGTCTTTTTCTAATACAGTTGAGTCCCATTTTATGATGTAATCCCCGTCACCATGATATCTCTTTAACATGGACACATGAAATACCGGGTGAACCCCCGATAGGTTGGGAGGTAAAACCAATCTATAAGCCACTGGCCCTACACAATCAATAACCTTAAAGGGACCAATGTAACGAGGACTAAGTTTGCCCTTCTTGCCAAATCTCATCACCCCTTTCATGGGTGATACCTTTAGAAGAACATTCTCACCAGTCTGAAATGTCATATCCATTACCTTATGGTCTGCATACTTTTTCTGTGTACTATGGGCCGCTAAAAGCTTAGCTTGGATGTTCCTCACTTTATCTTGAGCATCCTTTACTAACTCAACCCCTAAAGGTTTCACATTTTCAGCCTCAAACCATCCTATGGGTAATCTACATCCCCTCCTATAGAGTTCATCAAATGGTGCCATATCTATGCTGGATTGGTAACGATTGTTATAGGAGAACTCACACCACGGTAAGAACTTATCCCAATATCCCTCAAAGTCAATCACACATTCCCTCAACATGTCTTCTAACACTTGAATATTCCTCTCTGACTGTCCGTCCGTCTGTGGATGAAAGGTTATACTAAAAGTGAATTGTGTACCCAATTCCTCATGCAATTTCCTCCAAAACTTAGATGTAAATTGGGTACCACGATCTAAGATGATAGAAAGGGGAAACCCGTGTATCCTTACTATCTCTTTCACATACACCTTAGCCAATTGTTGCGCATTATAATCTATTCTGAGCAGAATAAAATGGGCTGACTTAGTCAATCTGTCAACCACTACCCAAATAGAATCAAAATTCCCCAAAGTCTTGGGAAGACCAACCACAAAGTCCATAGCTATCCTCTCCCACTTCCATTCCGAAATTGGCATTCTTTGAAGAAAACCTGCAGGCCTTTGATGTCCGTACTTCACTTGTTGGCAATTTTGACACTTAGCCACAAACTCCACTATATCCTTCTTCATGCCAGGCCACCAATAAAGTTGCTTCAAATCTCGGTACATCTTGGTTAACCTGGATGAATAGAATATCGTGAACCATGGGATTCTGTCAACAATTTCTGAATTAAGTCATCCACTCGAGGAGCACAAATCCTTCCTTTAAAACTGAGCATACCTTCCACATCAAGAGTGGTCTCTTGTACCTTACCACTCACAATCTTCTATTTAAGCTCATTCAAATTTTCATCCTCAAACTGTTTGGCATTAATCTCCTCAATAAACATGGCCTAACCTCAATGCTAGCTAAGACCCTACCTTTTTCTGAGATGCCCAACTATATGAATTTAGACTCCAAGGTTTGGATTTCCTTAGCCAAAGGTCTTTTAGTTACACTCAAGCGAGCTAAACTACCCATACTCACCGCTTTTCGACTCAAGGCGTCTGCCACCACATTTGCCTTGTCCGGATGATATTGAATGGTGACATCATAATCCTTAAGTAACTACATCCACCTTCTCTGTCTCAAATTTAGATTATTTTGAGTGAACACATGCTGCAAACTACAATGATCAGTAGACACCTCACACTTAACACCACAGAGGTAATGTCGCCAGATCTTATGAGCAAACACTACAGCTGCCAACTCCAAATCATGCGTTGGGTAATTTTTCTCATGCACCTTCAAGTGTCGCGATGCATAAGCTATAACATTCTTATCTTGCATTAACACAACACTCAAACCCAAATGTGAAGCATCTCAATAAATAATAAAATCTTTACCTTCCACCTGTCACGCCCCGAGCTACCCCCGAGACGCGGACACGGGACCTAGGACCACAAGTGATCCCAAGTTAACCCTGCTGGCATGATCATGAGCATACTAAATATAATCTGAATAATAGAAACTGTGCGGAAGCTAAATCATAAAATAAATCTGAAAAAATGGGGAATACCCATATACTATAACTGAATATATCAAATCTGAGAGTTTAATACAAAAGAAATATCAAACTCAAAATATTAAGCTGAATCTAACTATGTCTGAAATAAGCCTCCAAACTGACTAGAAATGTAGGGACATGCCCCAACTAGATCTAGCAAAACTGAAACTAAAGACTAAAACACTGAAAAGAAACTCATGACTATTGTCCCCGAAGAATGAGGACTCACCAACTGATTCTGCTGAGCTGAAGATCGAGAATCGATCTAAGCGTGATCTGGATGCTGAGAACCTGAACCTACATCACAAGAAGGTGTAGCGCACGTATACGTCAGTACTTGAAAGGTACTGAGCATGCAGGATAGAGTAAAGCTGAAATAACATATAACTGAACAAAGCAATAAAGCAATGAAATAATCTGAACATGATATAGATACTGAAAATACTGAATACTGAGCTAACTGATGCAATGACCAAATTTATAACATGCTGAGACTGAATACTGACTGTACTGAAATATGGTCAATGCAATAGAGTCTGACTGAACTGTGGGAGCTACTAATAACCGACATAAAACCACATGAGCTAAATGTGGAGTCCGATGTATACGCCCCATCGAGAGGACCCAATATACCCTGCCAGAGGTATAGAGGCATGCTGGCGTGATCACTAAACTGATGTTGCCCACAGAGGGGACTTACACCTACGTGGCTCGTAGTTCTGGGACTATATGGGTACGCTGAAACCCTAGTCCAACTCGGTATTATGCTACTCCCAATGAATTAAGTGGTTAACTGGTTATGACTGAATTTCTGTAAATACTGGATAGCTCGAAACTGAACATGCAAACTGAGAATGCAACAATTAATCTGATAATGATGCATTCATAAACTGAGGCATGTATAACTGAATATATTATGACTGAAATACTGAATAGCTTAAAATACTGATATGTAGATACTCATACTTGAAAACTCCTTTTTAGAAAACAATACTCTGATCATTGATGACTTGGGAAGTCATACTGCATAAACATTGATGGTATATCTAGATACCATACTATTGATACATTGATGACCTACTCAATTGTCATACTAATCATGTATTAGAAGCTCTTTCTCAAAACTCATCTTAACTTTCTCAAAAACTCCGTTTAAAACTCAAGTGTTGTCTTAAAGAAAAGCTTCTCATGATTTATAACTCAAAATAGAGTTTATGCTAAAATATACTGATAATGTGGCATAAAACTGGAGCATGTATATTTGAATAACTGAAATATCTGACCTAGCATGTGTAATTCAAGAACTAATGAAATACATAGCTAGGGTTCTGAAATTTATGTAAGAAACTGAGCAATAACATGATAATCTGATTTGGAATATTTAAATAACTAATTCATGATGATCTGTTGAAATTCTAGAAACCCTAGGTCTGTTCATAATCATGGAATCAAGAATCTGACTGAATTCTAGGGACCTAATGGGCGAAAGGAACCCACTAGTGAAATCCCACATACCTTGTGACGAATTCCACGGAGAAATCTTTCGATTTCGGGGCTGGAACTGAAGAAACCTCGCTGCGTTCTTGAACTAGGGTTCTTGACCTTTTTCTCATCTCTTGCTTCTAATTTTCTAAGTTTTGGTTAATGATTTTGACTAAGGTAAGTTCTAATTATGTTTCTAGGTTTAAACTGATTAAAACCTCATGATTTAGGGTCTAAACGATGTATCTTAGGGGTTAAACGAAATAGGAAAAGACCAAAATACCCTTAAATTAGCTGCTGTCGGAGTGACTGACGGACCTGACTGACGGTCCGTCAATCAATCGACGGTCCGTCGATTGGGTCCGTAGGTCGAGTCTGCCCGACAGGGCTTCACTAAAACGAGCATAACTTTTTACTCGGATGTCAAAATTTAGCAAACTCGGTGGCGTTGGAAAGATAATTCAATTATCTATCCAAACATAGGTCATGAGACACATAATTCGTTTTGTGATAATAGTTATGACCATCTGAAGTTGACCCATCAGAATTTTCAGCTAACTGGCTGCTAACCTTCGATCTACGGTCAGACCTACGGACCGTGGATCGAACGACGGTCCGTGCTGGTCAACCGTAGTTTATGTCAGAGGCTAGGTAAAGGAGGTCTTGATCCACGGACACAGACCACGAACCGTGGTCTGATCTACGGACCGTGGGTCTGTCCGTGAGTCGAGACTTAACCAATTTTCTGAGCTGGCTGGGGAGGGGTTGTAGTGGCGAACCACGGACCACCAGCACGGACCGTGGTCTGACCTACGGTCCGTGGATGGTAACCGTGGGTTGCACATGCAACTTCTCAAAATCTGCATTTTTGTCTATTTTGATTACGGGGTGTTACACCACCGGTAGTGCTAGAATAGGTGCGGTGGTCAAAAGAGTTTTGGGCTTTTGAAACCTCTCCTCGTATTTTTCGGTCCATTCAAATGGTATCTCCTTTTTGGTCAAATTTGTCAATTGCGTGGCAATGGAAGCAAAGTTCTTCACAAATCAACGATATTAGCTAGCGAGCCCCATAAAACTCCTAACTTCAGTCACAGAGCTAGGCCGAACACAATTCTTAACCGCATCAATCTTTTGGGGATCTACCATTACCCCTTATTTAAAAACTACATGCCCCAAAAATGAAACTGAAGTCAACTAAAATTCACACTTAGAAAATTTTGCATACAACTTTTGTTTCCCAAGAACACCTAGAACAATACGAAGATGGTCGACATGTTCTTCCTCACTTTTTGAATAAACCAAAATGTCATCAATGAAGACTATAACAAACGAATCAAGAAATGGTTTGAACGCCCTATTCATCAAACTCATGAAAGCTTCAGGCGCATTAGTCAAACTAAAAGACATAACTAGAAACTCATAATGCCCATAGCGGATTCTAAACGCTGTTTTGGGCACATCCTCATGCCTAATTTTTAACTGATAGTAACCAGACCTTAGATCAATCTTAGAGAAAATTGATGCACCCTGCAATTGGTCAAAAAGAGCATTTATTCTAGGCAATGGATACTTGTTTCAGATGGTGACCCTATTCAATTGCCGATAATCTACCATCATTTTCTTAACAAATAAGACAAGAGCACCCCACGGGGAAGCACTAGGACGAATGAATCATTTATCAAGAAGTTCTTGGATTCGAGCCTTTAGCTCTCTTAATTCTGCCGGAGCCATGTGATATGAAGGGACAGAAATGGGGCGGGTACCAGGTTCCAAATCAATGCAGAAATCTATCTCTATCCGGAGGCATACCAGACAAATCATTAGGAAATACTTCTCTAAATTCTGACACCACGAGAATAGACTCAATAGATGGAGACTCAACATCTCGAACATGAGCCAAATAAGCCAAACAACCCTGCCTTACTAGTTTCCTTGCCTGAATGGAGGATATGATCTTAGCTTGCTTAGGATTGTACACCCATTCCTACTCTAACTTTTCCCTTCCCAGAATTTCTAGAGTCACAGACTTAGTATTACAATTAAGCACAACATAATAGGGGGACAACCAAGTCATGCCTAAGATTATATCAAAGTTAGTCATATCCAAAATCACCAAATCAACCCAAGTCTGAAAACCCATAAACAAGATAAGACCAGCACGATAGACATGGGTGACTATAACTGACTCTCCAACAAGGGTAGAAACATGGATGGGGGCATCAAGTATATCACAAATCATATCAAATTCTGAGGCAAATCGCACGGATACATAAGAAAAAGTAGAACCCGTATCAAATAACACATTAGCCATCCGGTCACAGACAAGAATAGTACATATGCTCATTGCGTAAGATGCCTCCGCCTCGGTCTTGCCCGGAAAGGCGTAACAATGAGTCCTGTCATCTTGACGGGCTACTTCCCTGCATGGATGCACTATACCTTTGCTTGCATTACTATTTTCCCTACTTCCGCAGCCTCACTGATTTCCTCCTCACCCACCTTGTGGACGCCTTTGACCATTACTACCATTTCCCGCGGGTACCACTGCTCTAGACTTCTGCTGCACGGAATCCAACATTCATGGTGGGGACAATCTTTCCACATATGCCAAGTTCTCCACAGTTGTAACAAGTACGATCAAAATATGGCATGCTGCCCGCCGAAGGTGCGGCTCCCTGGCTATCCTGAATCAAATTCTGAGATGGAGTCCCCGAGTAATTACCTGTAAAAGTGGCATAACGGACTAAATTGGTCGGGCTGCAAGTTTTGGTCTCCCTGAACCTTTGGAGTAAGAACCTGAAAGTTGCCTGAATTTTTGGCTTTTTTAGCTAATGCCTTAGCTTGACCGTCTCGTCTCTCCCCCTCCACTTTCTTCACAAAATATGTTACCTCATTGAAGCTTTTTGTAGAGGTCATATGAACAGACAATACCTGCAACTTAGAATTTAGTCCCTTAACAAATAAGTGGATCCTCTCTTCCTCAGTAGTCACCAATTGCGTAGCATATCTAGACAAAGCATGGAACTTGGCCTCATAAGCAGTCACAGACATACCACCTTGCTCCAAATCCATGAACTAATCTTTCTTACTATCTCTCAAGGTCCGAGGCATATATTTCTCCAAAAATAGAGCATGAAACTGGGTCCAAGTGAGTGAAGGTAAAACTGAAGATCTGCATTCCACATAAGCTCTCCACCATTGCTTAGCCTCACCTTGAAGCTGAAAAGTCACAAACTCAACTCCATGCTGATAGACAATTCCCAACTTATGAAGCCTCTCATAACAATCTAGAATGAACTCATAGGCATCCTCACTCTCAGAACCATGGAACACAAGCGGTTTCAATTTCAGGAACTTAGTCAACATCTCATGCTCATTACCAGTCATAACAAGACCCAACAAAGGACGGAAGAAAGAATCATTACCTACAGTTCCACCCACCTTGGGTGCAGTGATAGCAACAGGGGGATTGGTAGGAGCTTGAGTTGCTTGAACAGAGGGGAGCACGCCAGGACCAACCAATCCTTTCAAGAACGACATAATCTGTTGAGCAAACACTGGGTCTAAAGGAGGAATACATGTAGTCTCAGTCTGCACCTCTTCCTCTTGTCCAAAATTCTCCTCATTCTCAACCTCTATGTTCTCCTTTACCTTTTCATGATGCGCAGGAGGGGCTTTATTTCTGGGAGCATTTTCAACCGGTGCTCCATCCCTAGTAGGCGCCACCCTTCCTCGGCCTCTACCCCTAGCTCTTCCTCTACTCCTGCCTCGACCACGACTTCTCGCTGCAGATTCCTCAGCTGGAGCATTTACCGAAGCTGCGGGCCTAATGTCGTTAAACCTAGTATTAACCATCTGCAGACAGAAGGTAAAGGAGGTTAGATACTAATTTGAATCGCCAGATACTAATTGGAATCAAGTTATAACACGAAAGGAGACAAAATAGAGTAGGGAGATTTTCTAAAGTCCTATAGCCTCTCGAAGAAAAGTACAGACGTCTCCGTACCGTTCCGCAAGACTCTACTTAACTGGTTTCGGTACATCGAGATCAATGAACCTAGGTTATGATACCAACATTGTCACGATTCGGACCGTCGTGATTGACACCCACACTAACACTCCAGTGGGATAACCACTACTACAACCCAAACTAACAACTTAACCAAAACTAAGGCATTTAAAGATATGGAAGCAGATTTAAATGCTAAGGAAAAGAAATAGGGAGTTCCCATAAACTCCGAACAAAAGTCTAATAAAAACAAATGCGGAATAATACCTAGAACCTGAAAGTCAATGTACCAAAACATCTAAAGTTCAACCATAAGTCTAAACAAGAAGGGGTACAACCCCAAACTAACATTCGAATAACTAACTAGAAAGTCTAAATCCGAAATGGTGGATATAAACAGAAAGTGAACTCATGGCAGCCCGGAAGAATTGGCTCACCCTTGAATTCGAACGATCACTGATCTTCTGAACGAGGTTTGTCAATAGCCGCCTGAAGATGCCCTATACTCAACAAAGAAAGAGCAAGTGCAGTATCAGTGTACAACCACAGTGTATTGGTAGGATCACGCGGTTATCCTACTAAGTGTAACATACATAAGCCATTACAACATAATAATAACATGCATACATCGAACATATACAATATCAGTATCATTTACGAATAACAATCAAGTTCACAATTCTCAAGATATACAATTATGTCAAGTCATTGGTCCTCTTATGGAACGCAAACTCAAACTATTAATGTACTGGTTTATGGTACCCGATCCAATGTTTATGCCGAAACGTGGCAACCAATACCATGTTTATACCGGAACATGGCAACCGATCCAAGTTAGTGTATCGGAACGCAACACCCGATTGATTCAACAAGCCACAATCACAATCACAAGTATTTTCTCATAATCATATAATTGAATCATGATTCCATGGCAAACAATTAATCAATCATCTTCATTTATGAATAGTGTGATCAATGATGCAACATTCACATACATACACGTATTATAATGAAGCAAGAACAAACATACATCACACAACATGAAATCACAACCATCACCTACCTCGAAACAAGCTTGAATCCCCTAAAAAACTTGATTCTTCCCTTTCCGAATTTTTTTCGCTTGTTCTTGGTCTACAAACAATTAATATAACACGGTAATCAATACACAATATCTAATTACCCGGATTAAAGTCAACACTATAAACGCTAGATCAAACCCTTGATCTCCATACCCAAATTAGGGGTTTTCCACCATAATTTCCAAATCAAAACCCTCCCTCATCGATAATTACCTACTAGATTACATTCTACAGATTGAAAAATGGATTCGGGGAGTTAAAACCTTACCTTTAGCCTTAAGAATGGTGAAAAACTTTCAACAAAGCACCTAGGGTCATCTCCTAGCTCTCAAAGTCGAAACTTACAGAATAAAATAATTTTGGAGTTTATTTCCGATTTAAATCGTGACTGTCCCGCCACAGAGGTCCTCAGCCCGCCACAGCGTCCCCGCTCTGGCAGGAATAATTTCGCCACAATGGCTTGCACGGAACCAGTGAGTCGATTTAAGAATTTCAAACTCCCATTTCACAACACACCTTCATCCCATGACACTCAGAAAATACTCATTCATGCTAAGATCAATTTCGGGAGTTCAACTCGCCCGAATTCAATTCCATAAAGTCGTACGGTTTCTTAACGTCTTAACTATCAACTCATGTGATCAAAATCATAATTAAATCACCCAATTGTTATTAGATATCCTCAGAATTTACTGACTTCGATTTCGTTCAAATCTGGACTAGGTTAGGAAATTCCAAGTTACTACGAAAAAGTTTTCCGGCCCAAAATTTTTCCGAGTTGGCTTTTCTTTAACGAAGGGAACATGTGGTTACAGATTTTTGGGGTGGGGGGTACGTGGAGGAGGTGTACTATTTACAAGAGCAAAATAGAATAAATATTTGATCGATTTAATGAACACGTCTATTTAAAGGCGATATGGCACCCACAACCTTCAAATCCTGAATCCGCCTCTGAATATAACATATAATTTGTGAAAGAATGTTATGCGAGCTCCAAGCATAGGGTGTTGGGCGTGTCTAGGACGTACAATCGTGCGCTTAAGGTACAAATCTCACGGAACTAAGCTCCACACATAAGTCCTAAAGCGTTTTGCTAGAGCCCTCCCTCAGAGAGGGTCCTAACATTTAAAAAAATAATAATAATAATGATAAAAATAAAAAATAATTATTTTTATATAATCAAAAAGATATATAAATTTCTTTTTCAAGTTTAGTCTTCATTAGATGATAATTTGTTTTATAATTAAGAAATTATATAAATAGATATTATTGAATCAAAGATAACTTAATAAAAATATGTCTTTCGTTTTAGGATTGAGTGAATTTCTTATGAGTGTGCCAATTGCCACATTAAAAAACACACGAGAAAATATTTTGTTCTAACATAATTAATACTACTAATTATGTGAGTTCGTTTTAGCTCACAAAGAAGTGAACACAAAGTTTGTGGACTAAAAAATATAAGAATAATACTTAGTAATGTAATTTGACCAAATTTTTTTTTTTTTTTTGAAATATCATATGCCGTTTAACTTCGGTATAACAATTATTTAGTAAATTTATAAATTAAAATACAATACGACACAATCAAACCAAACAAAAAAAATGTTACTAAACAATACAGTCTAACCAAATATTGTATCTACCATACAATATAGTACAGTACAGTACATTATGAAACAATGGGTAACAATGATCCCAACAGAGTGTTAGGCTACTTAAGGCCACTTGAGATGATTACAATCATCAACTACATCTCTATTTATACTAGTCAAAATAACAAACCAAAAGTCTTGCTCAAATAACTAGATACATGTATCACAATTTACTAGATACATGTATTATAAATTCCTAAAAGACTTCTTGAAAAACTAAGAAACAATACTGAAAGACTAAACATCAAGGCGTGAATGCATTAATTCCAACAATATATCGGCACGTTCACTTTATTGTTTTCCATGGCAATATTAAAGAGTTGATTTTTTAAATGGTCACATATTCTATTAAAATCTAAGTTTCGTTTATCTAAGTTGTGTTTATCCAATATGGCTTTCCGCAGAATTCTTTAAATATATGTGAGATAATATATAAATTATGGTTACTCACTTTAAGTTATGTATTCGTTTCCCTCCCTTTCCCTCTAGAATTCACTTCATGGCTGGATTTTGTTGTAAGGTGTCACACCCAGACCGCCGTGATTGGCACCCACATTAACTCTTCGGTGGGAGAATCACTATCACTACTCGACTAAGCAACTGAAAGAAACTAAACCATTTACAGAAGCAGGTTTAAATGACCAATTAAATAAGGAGTTCCCATAAACTCCGAAAGTTTAACAAAAATAACTACGCATAACCATCGCGGAAATTCAACCCCTAAACCTGAAAATCATTGTACCAAAACTCTACTAATAAACAAGTCTAAGAAAAGGGGGTGCAACCCCGAAAACTAAACATAAACAAAGTCGAACATATAGTCTGAGTCCGAAAAGAATGGACTAAACTAATGATGGATCCATGGCAGCCTGAAAGAACTGGCTCACCCTTGAATTCGGTCTCTGTCAATGATCTCCTAACCGAGGTCTATCAGTAGCCACATGAAGATGTCTTCTACTCAACAAAGAAAGATCAAGTGCAGTATCAGTACACGAAACCACGGTGTACTGATATGATCACGCGGCTACTTCAGTAAGCAAAATATAAGCAAGTAATTACAACACAGTAAACACACATATACAAAAATGCATAATTCAATTATCATTTTAGGAGCAATATACAATTTTAAAATATCAGTGGCATGTAAATATGAATGTAATAATCAAAAGTGGTTCTCTCATGGAACCTACACCCAAACTGTTAGTGTGTCGAAATATGACACCCGATCCAATATACATGTGTCGTAACGTGACACCTGGTCCAGTCATCACAACCACAGTCACAATCACACCCATAATGAACAGTGCACACAGTCAAGTAAAAGGTTCATGGCATGTAATTGTTCACACATAATCATTTCATTAGATTCGATTTATGTTTCTCTATTCACAAACACACATGCATACAATGGAGCAATTAACATGCATATATCGCACAACAGGGAGTCAAACCATCACCTACCTTGAAACCAAGCCTGAATACTCCTAAGACACTTGTGCCTTCCCTTTTCGGAGTCTTTCAGCTTGTTCTTGGTCTAAAACAAGTAATTAATGCAAGGATCAATAAACAAGGCCTAATTTATCCGAATTATAACAAAATACTAACCCAAGGCCAAACCCATGATCCTAATGCTTAACTAGGGCTTTTCCCATCATTAACTTCAGGCCAAAACCCTCTCCCAACGATAATTAACAAGGATTCTAAGTTCTAATAATCAAAATATGGATCAGGGGAGTAATTAACTTACCTTTAGCGTGAGAATTCGTGGGAATTTGATAAGAAACTGCCTTGGGTCGTCCTTTAGCTCTTAAGAACGAAGTTACATAAAATAACATTTTTGGGGTTTTTCTTCGATTTAAGTCGCGACTGGCCCGCCATGGTGGGCCCCATCCCGCCACAACGGCTTGCACGGAGACAAAAACTCGGAATTTGAGTTCCAATCCCCCATTTCACAACACACCTTCAAACCTGGACGTTCTAAAACTACCATTTCATGCCAAGTTCAGTTTCAGGAGTTCTACTCACTCGAATTTGATTCTGTAAAGCCGTACATGCTCATTAACGTCTTGACTATCCACTCACATGATCAAACTCAATATTAAATCCCCCATCCATTACCGGATTACCCTAGACCTCACCTGACTCAGATTTCATCCAAGTCTGACCTAGACTAGAAATTTTCAAGTTACTACTCAGAAGTTTTCTGGCACAAATTCCTTCCCCATTGGAATTTCCATAACGACGAAAACAGGCCATTACATAAGGTAAGAGGTTGAACTTTCTATTACCTAATTGAACAATCATGTTGTACATTCTCAAGATTAAACAATAGTTCAATCATAAATGTAGATAGTAAGTTGCTTATCCAAGAAAAATGAGGGGAAAAAAGAAATTCTATCCAATATATTTCTTCCATTCTAATTTATGTGATATTTCATTGTTAGTCTGTTCCGAAAGAAAGTGTCATCTTTTAATATTAGAAATAATTTAATATTCAATTTCTCATTTTATTTTAATGAAACAATTTATATCCTTAATACATAATTAACTTATATAAGATCTCAAAATATGTCACAAAAACATTACGCTGAAAGTTTACATTATGTTTGGATTATTTTTACTCATTGTATTGTATCGTTACCATACCTACAATATTTATTTTGATTACTACTTAAAATGTATTGTATTGTATTGTTAAATTTCGTTGTTACGTAACAATGAAAACCCCCATTTTATGGAACAACCGATTTGGTGTGTTCCTATTGTTACTTAATTTCTTTTTCCAATCATATCCTTACATAATATTTCATAATATTATTTTACCTTTTACCCTATAGTATTTAATTCTAGTCAAACTTCCTACCCAAGAATAATTAAGGATATTTTAGTAAATTTATAAATTACAATATAGTATGATACAGTCAAATCAAACAATAAAAAGGTTATTAAATAGCAGCAAACAATACACTCTAGCCAAACATTGTATCTATCGTACAATACAATACAGTACATACATTATGAAACAATAGGTAACAATGATCCAAATAGAGTATAAAGGATTGATGTAATGTAACTTATATTATGTCAATATATAACTATGACAAAATCAAGAAGTTAAAAAAAAAACACATTACCAGAATACAACACCTAAAATTCTTTATGTAGGATAGAAAAAGGTTTATTTTATGATTCATACTACTAATATTCATTGTATGAGATTTCTTTTCTCAATAAAAAATACTCGACCTAAAATTTGTGAATCCATAAGTGTTAGATATTAAAACGTACCTTCTAGGACAGTACTTCCCATTAGCATGATTAGAAATCATAATTTTGTCATGAATCTAAGCACAAAAAATGAAGTAAGATAATTTCTAAACTTGGCTGGCATTTAGATTTTAGACCCACAAAATATCTTAGCAAGTTGGCAATAATCATTCTGTATTCAATGGATGATACATTATTTTTAATAATTGTACAACAATATTAAGTCTCGAAACCCCCAAAAAATTGCCAGTTTAGTGTTGTTTTGCCGGTTGTTAGACCCTCAATATATACTGCAATTTTCAAACCCAAATTTCAATGGGAATCAAATAATACAGAAATTTACATTATATATCACTGTTTTGGTTGTTAAAGGAATATAAATAAATAATCCACTGGAACAGACATGCATCAAATGCAAAGACCAAGTGATAGACAAGAGTAATTAAATGCATGTGCATGCATAAGTAGATTTGTTGTACGTACTCACTTGAAAAATAAACATGCAATCCAATCAATAATAAGATTATTTAGAATTTCTATTACTACTAAAAACAAAACAGAAAGGAGGTGAAGTTAGCGGTTACGATAACAAAGACTAGAGGGTTTTAAACACTTGCATGTTGATTTAGAGGACAAAGACGGAAATAAAAATATTGTGCTATATTCCGATATTTTTAATTAACAAATTATGGAATCTGATGGAGGGACTTGATCTCATGAAGCATGGCAATTGTCCATGACAGGTCAATGGAGAATGTAAAGTTGTCACATCTACTGTGGTAGCTAGTGGACACGGCAATAGAGATTCAGCCAATAATGTTTCAGTGGGTTGTTTTGTGCATCGTATATTTGTCACTTTGTAAAGAAACAACTTAGTTTTTGCATAGCAAGAATTTAAAAAGTAAATGCCACTCTCTGAAGTAAGAACAACCTCATATGAACAGCAATAGAGTGATTTGTCAAAAAGTCTTCAGTTGTTTGTTGGAAGTGGTGTCTAGTGTTGAAACATTGTAAGATCTATTCCTAGTCTATAAAGAAACATAGATTATTTCAACTGTAATCTTGTTAAGTCGAGTTCATGACTAGAGTTAGTTGTGGTGTGATGGTTGAAGTCTATATTAACTAGATGTAGTTAATATAGTGGGCACTAGAGTTACTATTCTAAATCATGTAATAGAGTTGTACAAGCTATAGGGTTAAGAGTTTAGTCCTTTGTGATTACCATATTCACAAATTGCTTGAAGTTAGTGAAGTTAATTGAGAAATCTTGTGTGACAGGTCGTGGTTTTCTCCTCCTTGAGCAAGAAAGTTTCCACTTAAACATTCTTTCACTTTTAAAGTGTCACTTCACGATATACTATTATCAAAACATTTCTTTCGCAAGTATTTTTTCTGAAGAAGCACTTCAATTCTTCACCAAAGTGCCAATATGACTTATCGCCCAATCATGAAAAATTGCAGTTCCAAGAGCAATACTCAATTGGAATTTCAGTTGAGTATTGTTGTTTTTCTAATTTTCTAATTTATTTGTACGAATTTTTTATTAGATCTAAGAGCATCACTAACATTATGTATGAAAAATAACAAAGATGTCACATTTATTTTTTAAAAAATATTGAGATTTGTCCAACACGGATGAACTCCATTTTTTCAAAAAAAAAGAAAAAAAACTATTGTAGTTCATGAACTAAGACACATTTTTTATTTTATATTTTTTTAGGGTTCGTCCGTAATGGGCGAACTCCTTAAAAAAAATGTTGCATTTCGTTTAGTTACGAGTAAACTCTAGTAATTTTTTTTAAAAAATAATTGAACCAACTAAGGCAAGGAAGAACATCTACGTTTTCTTTTTTTATGAACATATTTTTTGCTCATCGAAAATAATTGCATTCATCATTTTCCTTGAATAACAAAACAAGAAAATAAGTGAATATCCAAATATTTTGAAGTGAACAACTTAATTTCTTACCTTTGAACGTGCACAACTCCAAAACTTACTACCGGAATTTCTTGGAGTCCTCGATATTTTCACTTTACAATACTCGTTGCATTTACAAACATATGGTTCAATTGAATATACAGACTTTTCGGATTGTTGAGACATAGCTATCAAATTTCAAAAATCAAAATATAAAGTATAAAATAGTTGAAGACGAATGAGAAAATGTGGAGTGAATAACCCATATTTATTGCTAAAGAAAGAGATATAACTTCATATGAGAAAGAAAGAGATATAGATTCACGTGAGGAGTTAATCAAAAGAATTGTAGTTTGCCCATACGTGGGCGAACTACCTTTAAAGTTGGTATTATATTATTTTGGATGGATCTGGAGTTAACGGAAATGAATATGTTAAAAGATGATAGTTATTGTTCGCCCATAAATTGACGAACTGTCCGTTTTAGTGTGTGTTTTGGAGAGTGTCCCTTTTGATGTTTAGGGTTCAAAAAGTGTCCATTTTGATGCCAGACTCCTCATCCGACTATGTGAGGTTCACCTTTTTTTCGTTCTCACTATTGAAGAAAGTCAAAAGATTGTTAAAAGTTGAACTTGCCAACTCCATCCCTATTGAAGAAAGTCAAAAGATGTTGTAGGTGGATAAGCTCTGGAAAAGACATATGAGGAACTAATACTACTCTTGAATAGGTTGGGTGTTAGCTGTTGGAGCCAAAAATTTTAATAAGGGAATTTAAAATTTAAAAAAATAGACACACAAAGTAGTCGAATGAGGTTCGACATCTATTATAAATATCTAAACATATTATTTTAATCATATATAAATCATATAATTTTTCATCAAAAGGGATTCGGATGAACCCTCATTGCAAGGAATGAGTCCAATAGACGTCCAGTGAAGAAACCAACATGAATGCTAGAACTTGAAAGGATAAAATGGGATAGAGGGAGTACTTATATATTTTATGGTGGTTTGTAAGAATTATTATGTGTTTTGTGAATGCATGTGAACTTTGAAATAGTGTGGGATATAATTTTACTCTCCCTTTGTGTCTGAAATAATGAACTAGTTTGACTTGACACGGATTTTGAAAAAATAAAAAAGACTTTTTAATTGTGTAGTACTAAATTAAAGTTATGTCAAATGTGTTTGAATGTCTTTTAAACTTGTGGTCTTAAACATGACATGTGGAAAATTGAAATTAAAGTGTCGCAAAAAAATTATTCATTCTTTTTGAAACAGACTAAAAAGGTCATTTTTTTAAACAAAGAGAGTAATTTATGACTTGTATGTCTTTTTCATTCAATTTTGAAGTAGTTTATCGTAGAATTTGATGTAGTGTGGATTGTATCTTTTAGCTTAATTTAACTAATTATTTTATTTATTTATTGAATCAAATAAATTAATTATTAAAAGTTGAAAATAATTTAATAGAAATTCATAATTTTAAAAATATAATGAACTCAATAATAAACATTTAAAAATTGAATTAATTACATATAAAATTTTAAATTCGTCTCTATGGATCGGAGAAAGACCCCAAGGTCTAAAATCTAAGTGAAAGACCATGTGAGTTTTGGATAATAGATCCAAAAGTTCCAATTCCATATTTTATGCACATTAATTTTGTGTTAAAATCAAACATTTTAGGATTTGGGAATAGTAATTATCAAATATATTATCACCAAAATTTATCACCTTCATATTAAATTGCTTTAAACTCTTTCATATATAGCTGAAAGAGAAGTTTTTATTATTATTAAAAAAATAAAAAATATATATTAACAAGCAAAAAGCAAGAAAGGATAACTTTGAATATCCAATCACTAAACTTTAAGCAACAATAATTAGGAAATGGAGCTGACTTATCAAGTCTTGAATTGTACTTTTCTTCATTTGTCTCCCTGTACACATCGAAGATTAGATGCATGCATGTCGATAAATTTGTAGATGTTTTTAATGAGTCTTATAAGATCGAGGCATCAGATTAATCAAAATTCTAATATGAAATCAGATGCCGAATAATTCAAAAATAAATAAATTCAAAAAGACAACATTGCATTGCATGTATAGTGTAACACTAAAAAAGATATATACTTTAATTCATTCAAAGATATACAAGCATTTAAAGTAACATTAGGTAGTACAAGGAGAGGTTTTTTTTTTTTTAATGTGAGTTGAATCCATAAAATAAAATAGCAACTTCTATGTCGCCTCTTTGACATTGTTGTTGGAAGGTCAGAAATGTTTTTTTTTTTTTAAAAAAAAACACTTATTTTGATAAATTAAGAATCTGTTTGGCATTGCTGCTCGGAGGCCAAAAGTGCTTTTTTTAAATAAACAAAACACTTTTTTTGAAAAATCAAGTGTTTGGCAAACCCTCAAAAGTGCTTTTAAATAGAAGCAGAATCAGTTTTTCTGTTTGGGAAGAAGCTAAAAAATTTGCTTCTTAAAAAAAGCAGAAGCAGAAAATTAATTTTTTGAAGACTAAAATATCCCTTACATATTTACCAATATATCTCTTATTAATTAATTGACATGTTTCATAAGCTTTGTTAAGTTTCATTCAAGAATTTTATTTTTTAATTTTATATGATAAACTTTTTATTTTATTTATGTTTATATATTATCATTTATATTTTATATATTATTTTACGTATTATTAAAAATAGGTAATAATAATATTTAAATTTATTTTGCTTGATATATTTAATTATATTTAACTCATCATGTTAACATTATATTAATATTTTATTTATTTTTTTATCTGTGTATAATATTGATTAATAATTTGAATATATACATTCTAATTTAATTAAGGTCAAATTCATCAGTGACCCCCTAAAGTTGGCAACAATTTTCACTTGAACACTTTAAATAGGCTTTGTTCATTTTACACACCTCATGTCAGACCCCATTGTGTCATTTTGACACTTTTTTTCACTAGCACATGTTGACTCCAAGTGTGTGTTAACCAAGCACGTCCACGTGGATTAGATGCCCAATTATATCATGTCAACTCATTAAAAGTTTATCATATAAAAGAGAAAAAATAGGAATCAAAATACATGACAAATTAACCAATGAATAAATGACATGTGGTCTTTTTATCCAAAAATAAATAAAAATGACAAATTTAAAGAAAAATGCAAAACTCCCCACATCTTCCCCATTCATCTTCTCCATTGTATTACTCCATTTTAATTATTTTTTTAGCCTTATTTTTTCCGTCATAAACCCATACCCACACAATTTACTCTATCATATTCCTTCATTTTCATTGTCTTTTCTGTCACACGCACAATCACACAACCATCTTCCCATTTTATTCCTCTTTTTCATGATTTTTTCTGCCATCTTCACTTGAATTTTGATCGTCTCCTTCATTGCACCCTCCCTCCCATTTCTTCGTTTGATTTAGGGTTAAGAGGTGCAAATGTATAACAATAATGGTTCATATTTTTAAGATTGCGTCTCTTTTTATTTAATTTTGTGATATTTGTAGTTTAATTAGGGTTTAGGGTTAGTGAGATTGACATTTACATAGTAAAAATTGAGATTTTTTTGACTCATATTTTAGGATTATTGTGGGTGAACTTTACATGATTTGGGGTATTGTTGATATGGGTTCGATTTCTTTTTTTTTTTTGGGTCTATCTGAGTTTGTGGTGCGAAATTTAAATTGAAATTATTATAACAAAAGATTTAACCTCCATTCAAGTACTTTAAGCTTTTTGAGAAATAATGGGAGAGATAGTGACTGTAAAATGGGAAATAAGAAGAGAAAAAATAAAATAAAATAAAATAGACTAAATAAGTCCCTCACGCGTCAATAGCGAGTGTATAACACTCACTTTGCCATGTCAGCTGAAAGTGTCAAAATGACACAACGAAACCTGACATGAAGTGTCTAAAATGACCAAAACCTAGTTAAAGTGTCTAAGTAAAAATTGTTGTCAACTTTAGGGGGTCACCGATGAGTTAGGCCTTTAATCAAAGTTGTGTATTAGATAATTAAAATAGTTTCTCTCTACAAAATTGTCACTATCCAGACCGTCGTGATTGACGCTCACACTAACCCTCCGGTGGGAGAACCACTACTACAACCAAACTACACAACTTAATGAAAAGATAAGCATTTAAAGATACGGAAGCAAGTTTAAATGACAGCAAAATGGAGTTCCCATAAACTCCAAGGGTTCAACTAAAACAACGAACATAACTAATGCGGAAGTTCAACCCCTAAAACCTAAAAGTCATTGTACCAAAACTACTAACCAACAATCTAAGAAATAAGGGGTACAACCCCAAGACTAAACATATGAATAAATCTAATTAGAAAGTCTGAATCCGAAAGGAATGGACTAAACTATAAAGGACCCATGACAGCCTAAAGAATTGGCTCCCCCTTAAATCCGGTCTCGATCAGTGATCACCTACTGCGGTCTGTCAGTAGCCGCCTGGAGATGTCATGTACTCAACAAAGAACGAGCAAGTACAGTAACAGTACACAATCAAAGTGTACTAGTAGGATCACGCGGCTATTCCAATAAGCGACATATACAAGCAATCACAACAACACAGTAAACACCCATATACAGAATATACAAATCAGTTATCATTCAGGAACAATGTACAAGTCCACATTCTCAATAACAAGTAGATATAACAGTACAATGGTCCTCTCATGGAACCCACATCCAAATTGTTAGTGTGTCGGTACGTGACACTAGATCCAATATATGTGTCGGAACGTGACACCTGATTCAATATATGTGTCCGAACGTGACACCCGATCCAATATATGTGTCGGAACGTGACATCCTATCCAAATATGTGTCGGAACATGACACTTGATCCAATCAGCACAATCACAATCACAATCACACCCATAATAAAACATTACTCATAATCATACAATCAATATTAGGTTCATGGCATGCAATTGTTCATTCATACTCATTTCACTAGGTATGATCTACGGTGCCTCATATACATGCATTACAATGAAGCAATTACCAACATACATCACATAAACATGAAATCAAACCATCACCTACCTTGAAACCAAGCTTGAATCCCCCTAAGGCACTTGAATCTTCCCTTTTCAAATTATTCCGCTTGTTCATGGTCGAAAAACAACAAATTAATGCAAGGATCAATAAACGAGGCCTAATTACCTGGATTACACTAGAAATTATCAACCCTAGGCCAAACCCAAGATCTGAATACCCAACTTAGGACGTTTTCCACCATTAGTTTCAGGTCAAAACCCTTCCCCAATGATAATCACCCAAGAATCTAAGTTCTACGAATCGAAAAAAGGATTAGGGGAGTAAAAATCTTACCTTTCGCGCTAGAAGAGGTGGAAAACTGTCAAGAATTTGCCTTGGGTCATCTCTTAGCTCTCAAGAACAAAAGTTGCAGAATAATAATGTTTTGAGGTTTTTACCCAATTTAAGTTGCGACTGGCCCGTTACAGCGAGACCCATCCTGCTACAACGGCTTGTACGAAGACAGAACCTCGAAATTTGAGTTCCAAGTTCCCATTTCACAACACACTTTCAAATCAGGATGTTCTAAAATTACCCTTTCACGCCAAGATCAGTTTCGGGAGTTCTACTCGCCCGAATTCGATTCCGTAAAGTCTACGAGCTCCTTAACGTCTTATCTATCCACTCATATGATCAAATTCATAATTAGATCCCCCCATTCATTACCAGATTTCACTATACCTCGCCTGACTCAGATTTCGTCCAAATCTGAACTAGGCAACAATTTTTCAAGTCACTACTCAAAAGTTTTCTGGCCCAAATTCTTTCCCCATTGGCTTTTCTAAACGACAGGAACAGATCGTTACAAAAATAATCTTAAAAACACATTGATACTTGCCCTTTTTCTTAATTTGACTCCCAAAAGCACTTTTTTAAAAAAGATAGACAAACACAAATTGATTATCCAAATCACTTTTGAAATGAATTTGCCAAACATAAATTGTTTTTTTTTTAAAGAACTTTTCAAAAAAAAAAACTATTTTAAAAAAGCACTTCTAGAAATAAGCAGTTTTTAGTAACAATGTCAAACATGCTGTAAGTGTTTGACAAATTCTTAAAACTGCTTTTAAAAGGAAGCAGAAGCAATTTTTCTGATGTTGGGAAGAAGCTAAAAATTTCTGCTTTTTAAAAAAACAAAAGCAATATAGAAAATTATTTTTTTATGACAAAAATATCCCTTACATATATACATATTTATCATTATATCATTTATTACTTAATTAAAATATATCATAGAGTTTGGTTGATTTTTATTCAAGAATTTTATTTTTTATTTTTATAGAGTAATTTTTTTTATTTAATATATATTACTATTTATATATTATATTGTATATATTTCTTTATGTATTATTTTACAGAGTAACAAATTTTCTTTCTTAATTTACGTATTATTTTATTTTAATTTGATTTTTTTAAAAAACTTTAGAGTATTATAACAAAAAAAAGGATAATAGCTAAGATTGAATTAAAAAAAATAGGTAACAAATAACAATCCTCTTTTCAATATTTTTCAATAATATTGATTTATGTACAATATTGATTTTAAATATGAATATGAAAATGTTATTCAAGTTTTCGTATTAAATGAATATGTACATGTACATTTTTTTTGAACTGGAGCGTATGGAAGAGGCTCCTCTCCAATGATCTCTCATGTTTCCCCCAGTGCTACCTTGTATAGTTGACATGTGTTCATTTAATTTTTAATGGATCAAATTAATTTTCTTGATAAAATACCATTAACCATGGTTATTACTAATTATCTTTCTCTCTCCTCTCTCATCTCTTTCTTTCTCGGTCAGCATAATTCTGCAACAAACATTTTCTCAATCAGCAAAGAATTTGCTTTGTTAAATGTTTAAAATAGTTTTTCTTTATAAAATAATCTTAATATTAAAAATACATTGATACTTGCCCTTTTTTGTAACTTAACTCTAAAAAGTATTTTTTAAAGAAAATTAGTCAAACACAAATTGTTTATCAAAAGCACTTTTCAAATGAATTTGCCAAACACAAATTGTTTTTTTTTTAAAAGCACTTTTCTGAAAAGCTATTTTAAAAAAAGCACTTCTTAAAATAAGTTATTTTTAGCAGAAATGTCAAACAAGCTCTTAATTAGATCTTTTGCCTAATTTACACTTTAAAAATAGTTGTCTCAAAGGAAGAAAGATTGCTCAGTCGTATCATAACTCAAAAAATCTCATCCCTTACTAATGTAATATATTTCTCTTCAATAGTACTCTCTCTACGTCCAAACCTTTTTTTCTAAACTGGAGCGTACGGAAGAGGCTCCTCTTCAGTGATGAACTCTCTTGTTTCCCCAGTGCTACCTTGTATAGTTGACATGTGTTCATTTTAATTTTTAATGGACCAAATTAATTTTCTTGATCAAATACCATTAACCATGGTTATTACTAATTCTCTTTCTCTCTCCTCTCTCATCTCTTTTTTTCTCAATCAGCTTAATTCTGCAACAAACCTTTTCTCAATCAGCAAAGAATTTGCTTTGTTAACAACAAATCGTTTTTTCTTTCCATTATTTTCACACTGTGATAAAAGAAGACAAGATTCAAAGGATGAACTTGGGTTATAAATTTTTAAAAATCCAACCCATGATAGGCCATGAGGCTACTTCTTTGAAGCTTGATTTGGTCGCAATGGTGATCTACAAAATTCTGTCGTCTTCTTCGTAACATCAATTTTTTCTATTTGGAGTTTCTGGAAAAGCCAACTAAAGGATTTGGAGAGGGCATGAAAAATGGGTGGGAAAATATTATCTCACATACTTTTTTTTCTTGGTGAAATTCTCCATTTATTTTTTGGGTTTCTTCTTTCTTGTGGTATTTATTATAACTGTATTCTTTAACTGGGCTAATCACTCCATTTATGTCTTTCCCTTTTGAGACACTCCCTAGTTGTTCATATGCAAATGTAAAAACATTAAAATATTGATGTAATTTTAATACAAATGATATCTAATTGCTTTGTTTTTTGGAGGGGAAGAAGTGTTTCTTTGCTGATTGAGAAAGGAATGAGAGGAGAGAAAATTACTAATAACCATGGTTAATAGTAATAACCATGATTAA
>NC_064284.1:56886125-56891337 GCF_019186545.1 Solanum stenotomum | reverse complement strand
CCCCACCCTCACGTTACTCTCAAAATATTTTTTCCATAAATATAGTAATTTATAATTGACAAGATAAATCTTTCCCTTGATATTCTCCTAATTAGTTGATTTTTATTTTGATTATTTTATTATTTCCAAGATAATTATTGATTACTATTCAAATGCTTTTTATTTATTAATGACTATTGAGGCCTTTCATTTTTAAAAAAAAAAAAAATTTATCACCGTATATTGTAACATGTAATTTTCTAACTTTAATCTATCTTTTTTTCTTTTCTTGATGTTTTTTTATTTTAAATTTTGATATTGTTTTTATTTTTTTTAATCTGATTTTTTTAGAATTAAGAATTCTATATTTTGAAATTTTGATTTCGTTTTTTATTTTAATTAATCTTAAACTAGATTTTTTGAGAAAAAAATTATTTTACTGAAATTTTGAACTCGTTTTTTGGTGTGTTTTTCTATATCTAAAATATTATTTTGTGGATGAAATAAATATATTTAATTCTGAAATTTGTTGATATATATAGATAATATGAGATCATAAAATTTTTAAGAAGGAATTCCTAAGTTTTAGCCTAAATATGATAAAAAAAATCACACTTAAATACGGAATATAAATTGAAGAGAGAGAAAAATATAGAACTTGTATTAATTATTGCAGTTTAGACTTTAATTACATATTTTGATTTTTGGGTGATGTATATATCTTTTGCTACAATTTCTGACAACAATATATAATATACATTGTTTTACAGTCAGATTTATTCTTCCCAGATTTATACCCGTTGGATACCAATTTCATATATTTTTATTTTGTGTCTTTGTTCTAAAATTTCAAGTTGGATACCAAGTGTATATAAATTGGATACAACATTAACTTGTTTTAGATTGTCTAGTTTGGTTGAAATATCAGTTACATTTTTGTATTTTTCATTTTCAAGTGGGATATCTGTTGGATACCAAATTGATACCAATTGAGTACAACATTAACTTGTTTAGGTTGTCTAATTTGGTTGACATCTCAACTACATGTTGATTTTTCAATCTTCCAATGGGATATCAATTTGATACTAAATTTATACAAATTTGATACAATATTAACTAGTTTTACATTGGCTATTTCAGTTGAAATCTCAATAATATGTTTTTTTTTTTCCAATTTTACCATCGGGACATTAGTTGAATACCAAATGTATACCAATTTCATACTAAGATTTGACTTAATTTTTTCGGTCGATATCAATCGCATACCAACATTACCTATTTTTTGAGTATACATTTGAAAAACACTGAATACACAAATGATTAACTAGCACACGTAATAAATATTCTGAAATTATAATTCATTAACTTAAAAAGACAAAATAAATCAAAACATGAGTTTGCCACAATAAAACAATCAAATAAAAATAAAAATAAATTATGTCTTTTTTTAGAAGGGCAATTTGAACATGACTTTTTGTTGTGTTCCTCCCGACGATATGTACTGCACGTAATCTTAGACCTCTTGAATTTCACATCAGCAAATCATTTTGAACCAGGCGACAATAATTTATTCTCCGACACTTTTTGAATTGCATATTTTCCTATTTTATCATAAATTATTGTGTCAGTATTACATCATATAAAAGTACAAATAGCTTTTATACATATGTTATATCAATATACAAATTTCATAACATTTTTATGCATACAAAAGTAAAAATACATATGTTATTTTTAAACAATTTCATATTTATTATAGAATACAAAAGTAAAAACACATATGTTACATCAGTATACAAATTTCATACAATTCTTATTCACACATTTCTTACCTATTTCATGCCAAAAATTATCAATTATTCATACCAGGATCATGCCACTAGAATACCAAAATAATTCCAACTTAGAAATATCAATTGTCATTTTTTTAATAAACAGTATACCAAGTTCATTACATTATTATTCTCAAAATTCATTACAATATAATGCCAAAAAAAAATCCAATCAAACCAGAAATCCTACCAAAAAATATTATCGATTGTCATACATGTCTGGTAGTATTAGTCGTATACAAATTCCAAAGAAAAAATTATCTATTTTCTTAATCAGAAATATACCAAAAAATAAAAAATGGGTCAGACAAATAATGAACAAATTCAATGTTCATACCAAAATATAACATTATACATTATTTTTAAAAAAATGCCATAATTCAAATTATTACACACAACAAAAAATCTGAAATCAGTATACAAATTTCATACAATTATTATGCGCGTTTTTCATACCTATTTCATGCCAAAATTATACCTATTTCATGTCATAAGTCGTCACTTTTTCACAGCAAAATTATGCCACTATAATACCAAAATAATACCACTTCTAACTATTAATTGTCATTTATTAGACAAATAGTATACAAAATTCATTCAAATATAATTCTAAAATCGTACCAACATGGTATAACCAATATACCAAATTCAAAAAAATTTATGTAAATTTTTAATCAGAAACATAAAAAAAAAAATGTTCAAACCAAAATCTATACCAATTTCAAACAAATTTTATGTAATTTTAAAAGTGAATATTCATACCAAAAACGTCATAATTAAAACTATTATACACAAATAAAATCTGAATATTTTTTTCCCAGAATTACTGTTCATAATTTTTTTAACGTTTGGTTTGTATTACAATACAAATAAAAAATCATAAAAAACACTAACCTGAAGGATCCCATCTACCACCATGATTTATTAATACTAATAAGAAGCCGTCCATTACAAGAAAATAAAGATTATTGAATAAAAACGAATATGAATTAGATGAAAGTGACAGTTTACAGAGAAAATATTGAGAAGAGAAAGAAACCTTCCAACAAAAGAAAAGACATATGTTTGAACAAATTTTAACTGTTTGAGCTAATCAAGGGAAACAAATATTCTTTTTTTTATAATTAATTTTAATTGATTGAGCAAAAAAAGGAAAACAAATATTTTATTTTGAATCCCCTAAATTTATGGCATTATTATCCTTAATATATTCAAATTAATGACATATCCATTTTTTTCTTTTTATGATTTTCAAAAAAACCTTTTTTACTATTATTTTAAAAATCTTTTTTTAATAAAATGTTACAATCTGAAATTTTTTACTGTTACAACTTGAAAGTTTTATTATACTATCATAACTTGAACATATTAGTCTTATATATAATTACACATGTTCTGTTTGGATGTACAATTGCAAACATAAAATTATATTCAATTTTAAAAATAAAAAATAATTATTTAAAATTTATACTAGACAAATAAGAAACTTTATAAATGACATTAACTTAAATATTTAAGATATATATTCTTTTTTGAAAATATATTAATTAATAAATATATTTTCTTTAACTAATATTATGAAAAAAATAATTTATTTATATTTTTTAAAATTAATATATTTTAATTGAATTGATCATAAAAACTAAAAGTATGAAGTTTCTACGAATATCGTGAAATGCATGTTTGAAAATGTCATAAATTATTAAATGTTTGACAAAAATATAATCTATCAAGTTTAATTAAAAAATGACATGCAATGTGAATTCAATATTACTAAAACAAATGAAACTGAAAATATAACATAAGTTATAAATTCAAAACAAAAAAATTAACATAATACTATCATAACAAATTTCAACATAGCATGCATAAATATGATTTATTTTTATTTTTTTCTTAATAGAGAAAACGTAAGTCTATAACCTTAGTTAACAATAAATTCTATTTTAATTTAAACATTAGAATACTAATAAAATTATGCTAATGAGAAAATAAGCATGACATAAAAAATAGATAATACAATTTTTTTTTGCATAGAATCACGTAAAGTAAGGTTGAGAACAAGAAAAAAATGAAATATAATAATATAAAATAAAAAATAAACTTTTACAAATTTTTAGAATAATAAAAATTAAAAAAGAACTTAAAATAATAGAAGTAAAAAAAATTTAAACAAAAAAAAATAAAAAAAATTAAAAAGTAATCAGCTGGTAATTACACCATGTAATTACCAACAATTCACAGCCTCTACATGTGAATTGTAGGGTGTAATTATCCCCTGCCAATTACACCAATTACCTGCTTACCAAGTAATTACATGTCCAATCAAACAAGACAGAGACAGACAATGTAATTACACCCAATTACATCAAATCCAATTATCAGGGTGTCCTTCCAAACATGCCCTAATTAGTTTACAGGTTGGCAAGGCGCTGCCAATTAATGCGCCAATTACAAAAATTAACTATAATATGTCTTAGTAAAATCTCATAAATAGTACTTTCTTTGTCCCTAATTACCTGTCCACTTTTTCTTTTTTAGTTATCCCTAATTACATGTCAATTTTAACAAATCAAGAAATGACAAATTTTTTTTACCTATCATACCCTCAATTAATTACTTTGAAACGATAGAACTTCTTGAAAATCTTAAGTTTTTAATTCATCCACTTCATAATTAATAGTAGTAAAATAATAAACTCACTAAGTCAATCATTGTTGTCTTATTAGGTGTGTCAATTTAAAAGTAGACAAATAATTAGGGACAGAGAGAGTATTATTTATAAGATACTGTGAAATAATCAGATATTTTTCAAGATTTATGATTAAACATTAATTAAGATAAATATTATCATAAAATACTTCTGTTAATATATTAGTATTACTAAAGGAACATGTAAAATTGAAAGTGGAAAAGTAAAAATAAACGAAGAAAGTAGTTGAATTTGTATATCTAAGAAGATATCGTAAGTCGGTTAAACTATTATTTTCTTTGTTTTAATTTATTTATATGACTTTAATTGACACAAAAAAAAAAAATTTAAAAAAATATTTCATGGTCTTAAAACTAAAGATATATAAAATGTATCAAAATAAGTTTTTAATTTTATAATCTTAAACATGTTATTGAAAAGTTCAAACATTGATCAATATGAATAGTAATAAAATATTCATGTTACACCGTGTAAAATTCAAACTGGAAACAAGCAAAAGTGAACTAATGGATTTATTTTTATATTTTTCATTCGGTGTTCAGAGTCTATACGAGATCTCTAATTAAAGGTGAAACACTCTCACCGCACCATAACTTATGTTGGTGAACTAATGCATTATTATTTTGTCCCATTGTTACATAATTGCGGTGGCTTGGTAGTACTTTACTCAATCCCTTCTCACCTCCTA